>NW_008594448.1:18942-37307 GCF_000691845.1 Merops nubicus | reverse complement strand
GCGTGTTTGACTGCAGCAGGAGCTGACTATACTGGCTTCTCTGTCATGTCAGATGCTAATGTATCTGTGTGCCTGATCCTTGCTCCTTAGAAACACCCTCTGGGGGCCTGTGTTGTGCAGAAATTGGCTAGTCCCCAGAGAGCAGAGCTGCCGGGGACAAGGACCTGCTTGTGCCCAGGAGCCATGCTGCTCAGAGACTGGACTAACTGGTGAAAGACTAGAAGCAGCTAGTGACAGCTTTCTCTGGATTTATTTTTATTGTCTGTATTCTTGCTGTCACAGAAGAGACAAAAGAAGGTTATTTTAGAAATTTAATTTTTCCTACTTTAGCATCCATTATCACAGGAGGAAAGAGTATTCTATAGATGTGTAATCCAGATACAGTTTTAAGTCTGAAAATGGTGTTTACTGACTGTTTACATACTGGTGTTTCATGTCTAAATCTAGTCTAGAGCTATTTTTTTTTTTTTTTTTATTTTGGAATTTCTGCAGGAGATACATGTAATTGAATACAAACAACATTTTTTAGGACTTTCATCATGAGGAATTGAGACTGAACTGAAAATGGGATTATTAGTAATGCTTTTCCTGGTAATAATAATGCTCTCTTATGTATTATTCACTTAGGAAAAATCAGAATAAGAGTACTAGAAAAACACCTTATGACATAAGTAACTATATATCATATATATCAAACAGGGACTGACCCAGGCCTATTTGCCATCCAGAGCAGTAACAGTACTTGTCAGATTTTTCAGCTAATCCTTATGAATCATGGACATCTGCAGGTTAGGGTCACTTTACAGTAGTTCACTAACCTGTTTAAGATCATTCAGTCTAATCCTTAAGGTCTTTTCTAACCTAAATGATTCTATGATTCTAACCAGTATGAAAATTAAATTCATTAGCAGTAATACTTGCATGGAATAGCTTGTTCAGTTTTCTGCTTACAGTTATCAAGTAAACCAAAGTCTGTCAAATTCCTTTTCACAGTTACAGAGAAAGATGATATTTAGATGCCTGTGTCTTGTTGAGTCACTGATGAAAACTAGTTTGGTTTTACAGTTGTCTATGGGGAAGCCTGTTAATGATTTTCTGAAGAACAGTGTTAAGTCCTTCTCTCCCCCTCCACTTCCTCTCTTTGCTTATTCCTTAAAACAATATAATCCTTCTTTCCAGCCAGTGCCTCTACATTTCTTCATCATCTTCACAGAGTTTACATTAATAGCCTCAATACTACCTACAAAGATATCTAGCAAAATCTGCTAAACTGTTTGGTACTTTCACAGGGCTGTGAAGACCTTGTACCCTTTTGCTGCCACAATGCACATTCAAAAAATAAGATCCATTCTGAGGTTCAAACCGCCTTGGCACATATTAATAAATCTCCTTCCTGAGTTCCAAATGAATTTTCTCCCTTTGCTTCTTAAAAAATATGTAATAAACATTTGCTGAACCATAAAAGGGTGGAATGAATGCAAGTAAGCCATTTAAATATCAATCATTTAGATGAACAAAACACACAAGAGCCCAAGTGTTCAGCCAGTCAATTATATAAACATGCAGGAAAGAATAAAACAAGAGTATTTTAATGGAAAAGGAAGCTAATTTGCAGTCTACTACACCATGCTGCTAAGCTTCTTGGATAAGCTGTGATTAGACATGGACTGCAGTAAAATAGCTACCAAGAAGCCACAAACTCTGATGGTATTAGCAAGAAATCTAACTTTCCCACAGCTACATATAGGAGAAACAATGGTTGTGAAGGGAAAGTGGTGTTAATACTGAAGCTTATTGGGGCAGGACTTGCTGTTCATCAGAGAAACTGGACTTCAGGTCGGCTCCAAGCCCATAAAAATCTGCTCAGGAAAATATGAAACCTGATGTAGAAGGTTTCATGTTTTATTTAAAAAAAGGTAGTGCAATCACTGCAGAGTTGTTTGGGCATTTTAATATCAAGGAATAACAGTAAAGAAACCAGAACATTTATTTCTTCTGAATCCCCTTGATACCGTCTGCAGCTAATGTACCAAATGCCATTTCTGAATGCTTTGCAGCCACGAGGTGACAAACTAGCTATCAACGAGATAAGGATTTTTCTGCTTAGAACTGCTCTTGTGGTTACAACAGGGAAGTGATAACTTACAGACTTCAATGATCTTTCTGGACGAAAGGTTTGAGACAGTTACAGCTGAGATTAGCTCTTTGGATGAGAGTGGCAGGAGATGAAAGAAGATCAGAAGCCTGCAAGAAAGATCACCAGTTATAAAAGAAAACACTCTAAAGTATTCTGCTCATACAAATGCAAATGATTATGGAATGAACTGAGCACCTGCAGGACAAAATTAAAGCAGGCAAAAACTTTGTAAACTGGATAAATTAGCTATTTTTAAATGAATTGCATTTTTCCTGTGGTCTGTGAACGAAACCTAATGTTTTCAAACACCATGAAAAGCAAAACTGAACAGGAAGCTGAGGAGTGGAGATGCATTTTTTGCTTCAAAGTTCTTGAGCATGTTCTGAGCAAACCTCACATAGTATAACATTTAGGAATATGTCAAATATGCCTAATTTCCAGAAAGCATCCAGAGACAGGTATTGACTAAAATTAATGTCAAGGAAAGAGCTGCTGAAATAACTGGGAAACTGTTTGAAAAGAGCGATGCAAGTTCTTGGCAGTGAACAGTCCTTTCTGATAAGAGTCTACTTCTTCATGGTACCATCGATATCTTGGGGAATATCTAAATGCCTTTTCCTTGCAAACTTTTCCTTTCAATATGAAACTAACCTAAGCCAGAGTGTTGATTTCGAAGGTGTTGGAGGTTTCCATATATGTAGGATTGGTCTGTCAGTGACTTTAAGCTAAATATTGTTGGTGCTTGGTAACAGATCACAGTGCTTAGTGCTATTGATAATATGCTCAAATGAACATTGTTTTAATGAGATGCAGTCTATCATCAATTAAGAATGTTAATTTGGAGATTTACCTGGAATCTGTGGCTAGTGCACTTTTGAAATATTTCCTTGTGAAAAGATCAATTTTTCCATCCAGTAATAAATCTAGTTTTCGTTAAGAAAATTAGATTTTGTAGATGTGCTCTGGAAGGAAATGTGGAAGTTTCAGAGCCATATTCTGCCCGTACTTCCAAGGGAAACCCTTTCTGCTTTAAGAATGTCAATGGTTAAGAAGGAACTTAGAGAAAGACAGAACTTGGGGACCAACTGCATTCCCAACAGTTATTTTATTATACTTTTCCCACATTAGGTATTCTCAAAGGAACAAATACAGCCCCAGCCACTCCAAGCATCTGAGCCAAAGCCCACCAAAGGAAGTTGGAAGATTATCAGGTTATGGCTTACTAGCAGTATGTTGTCATCCAAACTGTTTATTTGTATGTTCACCAAAGTCAGGACCACAGCTACTACCAACACAGCTTGCTAGGAGCTGAACTATTTGGGAATAAAAAGTAATCCATTGCTGTGGAGGTTTGGGGGATATGTGAGTTTGTGAGAATTCTCATTGTATTTTTTTCAGATCCACAGGAATGCGGGAAAAAGCTACCACTGAAAAAAATATAATCTAATTCTCCATGTTCCAGAGAAGACATGGAAAATATGAATGTTCTACACTCAAAATACAACGGCAAAGAAAAAGACCCTCCCCCAATAGTAGTATTTTTTCAAATCTCATGACTTGGTGGATGGGAGAGGTAAAAATAGGCTGTGATTTTTGGATATTTCAATTAGACAGTATTGTTAAAGGCAAGATGCACAATATTTCTGTTAAACAGAAAAATATCATTCCATTGGGGAATATCTCAGGCCTTGAGATCAGATCATTTGCGACAGTCTCAAGGTGAGTCTGTAGAAATGTCAGCAGTGTGAATTGTAGTTCTATGTACCAAAATGTATGGTTCCAGGGCATTTAATCCCCCAGAATCATGGCTGTTTGATCTACTAAAGGGCATGTGAAGATATTGAAAACTTTACTAATGTTAACAAAATGCCTTCAAAGGAAGGCTGTGACCTTCCAGGTTAATTTTAGTTGCAAATCTTTCTTCTCCAGACTATTGTGCTTAATTCAGTGTATGTTCAAACAGAGCTTGTTGCTCAGTATTCTGTGTGCAGCTCTTGGAGACCTCATTCGTAATTGTTGCTCTGCTTGCTTACTTCCACTTACCATCACAGATACACAGAGATATTTGTCTTGAAGAAGATAAACTGGTTAATAGTAAAATAGTAAACCATCATGAACAGGCTAGGCCTGTGTTGAATAATCAAGCAATCCTTTGAGTCAATAATTGGCAAAAGAAGGCTTTTACTTTTTACTAATATTGTGACCTTCTGCCATAAATCCCAAATATTGCAAGAAAAAGAAATAATCACTAGCACTTGCTCAAGGACCATCTTAAAAATACATTGATTAAATTACTAATTCCTTGTTTACCTCCCAGTTATATCTTTTCAAGCTAGTTCTGTCCAGACAAATGAAAGATAGTTTGCCTCATTTTGAGAAGACCATAGACCTCTGATATAAGGCAATAATGCTAGGCTTTAGTCCATTCATTGTAGTCCTCAGCTTCTGCATTTGATAGTGTTGCCTACAGAATAAGTACAGCTTGTTCTGCCAGTTTCTTAAGTGGTGATTTCAAAGATAGAGGAATTATCTTCTTGGAATTTTCTTTTTTTTTCCATACCTTGCTCATGTGTCAGCTTGTGAATATTTTTTTTTTTTCTTTTTTCATCTGACAGGTTGTCATCTTCCACATCCAACCCTTCTTTGAACAATTGTTGGCTTTAGGTAATGCCTTTGGACACTAATTCCAGCTTCTCATGAAGCCTTAGCAAAGTCTTGATGACCTGATTTGAAGTGTGGAAAAGGACTTGGAATTCAGAAAGTGCTGGATCATTTAGTGGTGTTTTGGGACTTTAGCATTCCTGTTAGAAATCCAGCATTTTTCCAGGATGTTCATGCCAGGATTAGTATTGAACTCAGAATTGATGGGAGTTGTTCTGTGCAGAGGAGACTGCAAGGTTATCAAATCAGCACTCTTGATTACAAAAAAAAAAGTGCACTAACATGAAAATGGTTTTGTTTACAGGCAGTAAAATATGTAAAGTTTCCTTTAGCTCTGCACAGATTATTGAGCATTTATTGGGTTTGCCTCCATGCTCATTTATACTGAGACTTTGAGATAGTAAATGCTTAATTTATAGCAAAGCATAATAGGAATGGCAAAAGAAGCTTTGGAAAGTAAAAGTAACTCTGTGTGTATCTCCTCAATTAGCTACAGCCCTTATAAAAAAGCCGCTGAAAATGTGCTTCTTTGCTGCATTGAGGATGCTCTGGACTTTCTTCTTGCTATCTCTTCTGTACAAGATGTCTTAAAGTTTATTGACTCATTTTTATAATTTATTGCTGAGTATTGACTGCGTATCAGTGTTTGGGAATGTGTTTGGTAACTGAAAATATTCTCCCCACATATCTTCCTTTCTTGCATAGGTAACACCATTGGAGACTGTAAAACTGAGGGCAGTGCTAGAAATAGAAAGATAGGTTTATGGAAATGAGACAGCATCTGGTACTAACTGTGAAGGCTGCCTTGTATCTGTCTTCTGTTCCTACTATAAAACAAGCTGCCTTTTCCAAGGGTGACAAGTAATTCACAGTCCTTACAATAGGCTTATTTCTACCGACTCAGGAGTTTTCTTATGAAAGACGTTTGTAAAAGAAACCATTACTGTCTCCTTGGATAACATGATCTGCTCCTAATCAGTATTTTGTGCTGCAAATAGATGGATGTTCACATATTCTTCTATATCTGGAAAGAAATTTCCCAGTTAATGAATCACAGAACAAGTCATTCTGCAAGCTAATTAGCCAGATAATAATTGCATTAATTTAAGTAAAACTGAAAGAACATAGTAGCTTCTGTTAAACTGCAATTCACTTGCACAAACCGATCCCTGCACTCAGGAATGAGCTAATATTTGCATTTGAACTCATTGGATAAAGGATTGCTTTATAATTACACTGTTTAACGTATGCAGATTAGACTAAAGAAAATTCTGTATTGAATACCAGTGAGAAGAAATAAAAATTCAAAGCCTGAATTTACAGTTTGACCTTATTCCATCTATGATTACCGATAAATTACTCCATATCACAAAAATATAACTTAATCGCTTTAAAGCTTTGAATAATCTAAAGCATGACTCCGATAGAAAGGCTAGCCAGGAAATTATGCATTTGTCTCAAAAAGATGTGGAGCTCTCTTAGCCTGTTAACACTACTGAGAAAATGTCATTAGCTGACAGCATTCCCCTTTCAAAGTCATAGCTAAAGCCTTTATTTTATTTTTGTGCTCCGCTCAGCTCTTGTGTGACAGATTGAGCATGAAGCATCTGAAGCTGATACATTCTGACCCTGGTAAGATGGAGACCAAGCTAATACCACTGAGTGAATCTAGAAAGCTACAGCCAAATTGATGAGAACCGTGACAAGAGCATTGTGTTACTACTGTGAATAACTGAACAACTCTTTTTCCTCCAGGACCATAAAAAAAGAGTGCTTAACCTAAAACTTGCTCTGGGATGAATTGGCAACATCCCCAAAAAGCAAATGCTGGTGGGTCAGATTGCCAGCTTGCGCTGCTCCACCGCAGCACTGGTCCTATTCATTGCAATCTTATCTTCCCAAAGAAACAGCAGCAAAATCTTTAACCTCCATACATTGTGTTTTGCATTTAGAGCTTAAAAATTCTTACCGGGTCAAATGTGATTTGGAAGGGCTCATCTACGATGTGCTTGGTTTAACACCTGGTGGCTTGCTAATTATGAAGGAACTAAATGCCTGATCAGATTCCTGTTTATTTACTATAAATGCAAGACGTTCAACATTAGCTGGTCTCTCCCATGCCTCCTCACCAACACATTAGAGGTAGCCATTACTTTTTTCCACCATCTGTTAATACTGCAAGATTTTTGGCCTAGGTACGATATTTTTGGCTTCACAGGCAAATGGCAGTGACATCTGTTGCTGTTGTTGCCCAGCAAGTCCCTCTAGCTGACAACACAAGGTGTATAAAGGCCTCTTTTCAGCTGCATATGCATTTTTTTTAAGTTTTCCCTCCTTATGCTATAAACTTTAATGCACTGTGTCTGCCTCAAGCTGGAATTTACTTGAAAAACTTCAGTGGAAATTTTACAGATGTGTGCAAGAGCAAAGCTAGGAAAACTGTACTGTTTTGTTCATGTGAAAAAATTCTGGTTCCTTTTTCTTTAGGTTCTAATTCACCTATCCTTTAGGGAAGAACTTAAAAATTAGTGATGTAAAGGACTTTGCCATGTAAGACAAGATGGACTTAAACCAAGCCCCTTTTTAAGTCTTTCAAATCTTCAGTTTGCATATACAACGCAGAGACCTGTGAAAACCTCACAGTCAAACCTCTTTGTGCTTTGGGTATCCTTTTGATTATACTGTGGTCATATGTTTTCCTTGCTGCTGCAGGCTGGACTGGGATCAGAACCTAGAATGGTCTTTTCTGAGTTGTCAAAGGTCTTTCTCAGAGCAGTGTCCTCTCATGTGACTGATTCTTGCTCCAGTTATCTCAGATAAGCCCTTTATGTAACTTCACTAACAAGCCATTGAGCTACATCTTAGAAATATGGTTGTTGGGTTTTTTTTGTTTCTGAAAGTATTATTAATGAGTAGAAATCTTTTTTGAAACCTTACATTCATAGCCAGTTCATTCCCTCTTGTTGTTATATCTAAAGTACACTTGAGTATAAATCTCTCTTTTTCCACTTTCTTTTCCATGCAATAGATTATACCTGTACTTTATATCTGATTGGCCCCTCTCTGCATCATTCCCAGCTTGAATACATCTTTGTTGCACATGGATATAACTGGGGAGGGCTTCAAAGGGTCTGCCTGTGTCAGATACTACTCAAGAATTTCTTCAGGACTTGAATAATGGAACAAGGAGTACACACATTAAATGGAAATTTGGCAGAAGGAAAAAAGTAGGCTCCATAATGCATTATTCAGGAAGAATGTGAGAACTTGACTGTAGAAGATCATTAAATTTTTGTTTCTAAATAGTTTTCTGTTGGGAGTAATTTAGACATGGCAGATCTGAATAGATTTAGGGGATATGAGATAGATGAGGGCTTCAGCCAGCCATTCCCAGACAGTTTATAGTAGTATGTCTTTTGATTTGTTCCTAAAAGAATATCCTTTTGCTTAATGTTAGCTGACTTCATCTGATCCCTTTTATTTAATTCTTGTTCATTTCTTAATATCATTAGTTTACTGAATAGTATTCAGATCCTTTTATAATGTCTCTCAATTTTGTATCACTAGCAAAATGTATTAGCATACTCCCTGTTTTTGTCTGAGATGACTAACAAAAATGATACATTAGATCAAACCAAGGCAAACCATCAAGAAACTCAACTATATTAAAATGCATCTAGACTGAGAACATACTGTTATTTTTTAGCTTAGTATGCTCCTTCTAACAACATTACAGTTCTTCAATTCGACCTGCATTTTCTCCTGTGTAACTCTAATTTCCTGTGTGATTCTGTACCAAATACTTTGCTGTATTCCAAACACTGACGAGCTTCTTTCTTCTGAAAGAAGCTTGTCAGTCTATAAGAGCAGTATTTTATTAAGTAAAAATGTCAGGTTAGGTTTACCTGATCTTTTTCGTAAATCTTCATAATATTTTACCTCGTTTTGATTTTCTGCCATTTTTTAATGTTACAGATTTCTGTGGAAAAAAAGTATTATTGCCTTTCTGCACTACTAAGGTAAGCATAATTAGCCTCTGTATCATTTAACTTTCCCCTGTAACTGTAGGGATTTTTATGTCATAACCTCCCGTGACTGATGCCAGCTTTTTGGATACACAAATACAAATTAGATGAGCTATGGTTTCATTTGTCAGCCTATTCAGAATTCTTATATTACCCTTCATTTGAATGCATTAATTGCTGAGTTTTCCTTCTATCTTGGATGCAGAAATCTCTGTTTTTATTTTGCTATTCCTGATAGACAGTCTCTCTTTATTATATAGATTTTGATGTCTCCATTGCTTTGCTCCACAACCGCCAAGCTTTTTGTTTCCTCCTGCCTTCCCTCCCTTTCTCTGTATAGCTGGCAAGACTTTTATTTGTATATTTTAATCTAATTTTTAATGTGTATGCCAGTCTAAATTTCACTTATCCTTTTATATTACCTCTTATCTAGAACAATATTTTCTTTGCTGATCAGTAGTCTCTTTTTGCTTCATTAATTGTCAGCCTCTCATTTACACTTAGTATCAGTTTTACTAATATGGTTTTATCTTTTTATAATTTCATTAATTACTGCAATGAAATCTGAAAAAAATAGTACCGTCTGATGAGGAGGCATTTGTAATAAAGGACACTGCATTGTGTACTATAGAGTTCCCAAGCTGTCTCTAAAAGGTGTACTGACAAAGCTGAAGCACTTCATTTCCCCATGTCATTGTAAAAGAGAAAAATCTTTTATAATTTCTCACTTTCTACAGTTTAACTCATGAAGAAAAGACTCTTCAGTTCATTAGAAAATAAAATATTTTATTTTCCAAAACAGTTGAAAAGGGTATCAAATTTATTTAAAGGAAAGAGAAAAGTGACAGAAATATTTGGAATTAATTTTTAATCTTCTCCCCTGCAGTAAAAAAAGTCTTACTTGAAATCCACCTTAATTTACCCTTCCCTCTACAGCTGAGCACTGTGGCTACAAGGGGACACATGACTCCTTAATGCTTATTGTGCATAGCGGGCAAGCAGCAAGGCTCAAAACCTTTGTCAGTACTTTAAGATTTACTCTGCTTTGTCAGAAATGCTCTGTGTCATAATATGGCTGTAGTTTCTGACCTGACTGGTGAGAAAAATTGAATAGCTGGTTCAGAAAAACAGTATAGTTGTGGGCAAGCCAATACTAAATAGTTCATTAAAAATGCTAATTGAAATGTAATGGCAAGAAGTGAATCTATCGGTTGTAAGGATGAATCATGAAGACAAAAATGCTTTGAAAATGTGGAATGGTATAACACTGCTAGAAATAAAAGCTGAAAATGACTGAAACCTACACAGGCAGGGTATACTGTGTATAAGCTCCATCTCTTTTTAAGCTGCTAAATACAAACGATAAAGTCTCTGAAAAAGGTTAAAAATTTCAGTGATTGCTTCCAAAATATAGCCTGTTAAACTGAGATGGTGCTTATATTCACAGATAGTAACAGCACTTCAAGAGTTTTGCAACATTTTTACTCTGTTTTCAGCATCTGCTTAATTGCTGCATAATTAAAGCCCTTAAAAATACTTCAGAAAGAGAAATTCACTAAATACTTTTCTACTTGGATCTAAAATTTAGAAAATACTCTTTTTGTTGTTGTTGAAAATATTTTAAAAGTATTGAAAATACAGCAGTGATATGGCCTCAATTTAGGGAAGGATTTCACATACATCTTCATCTTGACCTCACTGTGTTGTAAATGTGTACTTTAAAGTCAGTTCATGCAAAATACTTTGCTGGTAGATGGCTGATAGAAGGTTGATACAATGAATTAATTGTCAAAGGGAAGGTCTTATGATTTTGTGTCAGTGTTCACCACTACAATGCTTGCTGACCTTCTACATCCATCCAATGGCAGGCCTGGAGGTTCTGAGTCACATTTAACTTTGTCCTTTCTGGAACAAAGGTCTTCACATCACAGTGGTGAGACTTATTCTAAAAGTGTTAGTAGTTTGGTTTTATTGTTGTTGATGTTGATTTATTTTCATTGATTCAAGTTTTTCTGTAGGAAGGACGTTATTGCTATGAGTATCACTGTTTTGAAAAGAAGGTGTAAAACATGCATCCTCATTGCCTAATTGTGCAACCCTTTGCAAGGCACTGGCTCTTTCTTACCCCTCAGTCAGTTCAGGTGCAAAATGGATCCAGTCAAATTCCATTAAAATCAGTCAGTGTATTGAAGTTAAGGCTTCATGGATAAATGGATAAAATAAAAAGGAGTATGTAAGCGTTGCGTTAGTTAATGTGGATTCTGCATCCAGTTCTGGAGCCCCCAGTACAAGAGGGACATGGACCTGCTGGAGCGTGTCCAGAGAAGGGCCACGAGAATGATCCGAGGGCTGGAGCAGCTCTCCTGTGAGGACAGACTGAGAGAGTTGGGGCTGTTCAGTCTGGAGAAGAGAAGGCTCTGAGGTGACCTTATTGTGGCCTTCCAGTATCTTAGGGGGGCCTACAAGAAAGCTGGGGAGGGACTTTTTAGGATATCGAGTAACAACAGAACTAGAGGGAATGGGGCAAAGCTGGAAGTGGGCAGATTCAGGCTGGATGTGAGGAAGAAGTTCTTCCCCATGAGAGTGGTGAGACCCTGGAATGGGTTGCCCAGGGTGGTGGTTGAGGCCCCAGCCCTGGGGGTCTTTAAGGCCAGGCTGGATGAGGCTCTGGGCAGCCTGATCTAGTGGGAGGTGTCCCTGCTCATGGCAGAGGGGTTGGAACTGGGTGACCCTTGTGGTTCCTTCCAACCCTAACAGTTTCTGATCTGTTTTAGCAGAGGACTTTAGAGCCCTAATGGCTCAATGGTGGGACTTGATGATCTTAAAGGTCTCTTCCAACCTAAAGGATTCTATGATTCATTTCTGGGGCGTGACTTTCAGAAGACACTTGAGGCTTCAGTGCTCTTGGGATAGGTTTCACATATTGTATAAAACTGTGTTTCCTCTTCTCATTCCTCAAGGAAACCATAGGGTGAACACTCATAAAGGGATATGCCAACAACCATTAATTTCTTATTTATTAGTGCATATGTTCCTCTATTGAATTACAGGTACTTTTGTTTCATTTCATAGCTTTATTTCTGAGATTTAGGCTGAGCTTGATGGCTCTCTGTGACTTTTCAGTCCTGCAAAATTGTTTGAGCTTTCCTGTCCCAGAAGGCTAACAGAAGTGACGTTAATTTGCATTCAGGAATAATATTACCTGTAATTTTCTAAAATGCTGTTTTAACATGACCAAATTTCTGGGTGGCTAACTATGAAATTACTGCTTCTTTATAACTGCTTAATTTCAGTCCATAATGGCAAACCATTATACAGTACCCAAAGGCTGGGTAGTGGCTTTCAGAGCTTTTTATTTCATAATATTTTTGTCAATTTAGTTATAGCCTATATAAAGAATCGTAAAAAATTGTGCTCTAGTCTGGCAGAAGCTCTACTTGTGTGTGAGCCAAACCTGAAGGTTGTGCCTTCACACCAATTGGCAGAGGACAAGTCTTTAAACGGCCCAGACTGTCAACTGAATAAACAAATTATGCCAGAAAATTAAATTGTTGATAGCTTATCTGAAGGATTATTTGGGCTTTGCCTCTTGGTACTTGCTAAATGAAATGGAAACAAATATTAGTGTGGGAAAGACTCTTATTTTAAAACACAGCTAGAGGCCATGCACAGTGGGGAAACGTACTTCAGGGTGGCAGAGAGAGGCATTTTCATCCCTTAAGGGACAATGGTTTCCATTTCTTTTTATTTTCTTTTCTTGAATTGTCTGGTTTTATGCCTACCAAGATCCCAAGCACCCTAGAGCTACTTTTCCCACTCTTTCAAATGTTCTACATGTCTATATATTGAAGGCTAGTGGAAGCTGATGTTCTTGCTCCACTCAACACTTGGCAGTATTTCCACTCCCAAAGCATCCTTTCAAGACATGAGTGACTTCTAGGACTGAGCTGACTCTAAACAGTGACAGACTGAATCCTATATTAGGAAAACAAAGGTAACAAATTGTTCGTAAAAACTCACATTCTTATAAGAAGAGTATTTCTTTTCTGACTTGTCCTTACCTTTGCACACTTATCTGAATGGAGACAGGTGGAATTTTCTTGCAAGATGATGGGACTCTGATAAAATATCATTTGCAAAACACTGATGACAGTATGAACAGTATCTTCAGGAACACAGTAGTAGATTCATGGCACTTTTAAAACCTGTTTCAATACATCAGGCTGAACAACGTTAGTAGAAATAAGTGTGTATTACATTTCTAAAAATAATATGAATTCAAAATGATGAAACTTGTTCTTATGTGATGAGCCAGATCTTCATTCCTCCAAAGTCAATAGGTAATTCTTATCCATTGCTTGGAGGAATTAGTTAGATAATATGCATAATATCCATTTACTAATTTTGAACAAGGCTTTCCTGTTACTAGAAGATCAGTGTTATAATTTCTTCCTGTATTTTTTCATATTAACTTACCAAAAAACTTCACTCAAAATTAAGACTTAGAAGTCTGTTTGTAGGCCCAACAACAATCATTGCTTAAGTGAGTGTCTAAACATTGACTTACTAATATTGCTCATTTCCCCTCACAACGGAAGGTTTCCGTAGTCTCAGTAGATCCAAAGATGTTCTGCCTCCCAAGAAAGTGCCTCAGCCTGTGGTTGAGATCAAACTCACTTCACACCCTAACTGAATCTACAGCACGTAGGAAAGAGTAAGTATTTGGCGAGTATTGTGACTGGAGAGATAACAAAGCTTTGACCCCATGTTCTCACTAGCAAGAATTGAAGTATGCCTCAGCCCACAAGAATCAAGTCTCACTCTACCTCCAGTACTGAGTAGATGTGATGAAATGCCATTGGCCAGGCAGGGCTCTTACACTGGTGTGGGATCTGTATGCTGAAAATGTCAGCTACAGACATTTTCTGAATCAAGGCACTGTCATATGGCATGCAGATTAAATCTTCTCTCACACTTTATTCCTCTCATAACCCTGATGGCATTTAAATATAGGAATTTTTTTCCTCATTAGTCTCAAAATTTTTCCGTACTGTAGTTACTTAGCAGACACTTGAGGCCAGAAATTCTCGAGACCTTCAGGAAATGAAAGAGACCCTAATAATCACAGAAAAATACTTTTAAAAAAGGAAAACATTGTTTTGTTATAGAATTCCGACTCTGAACTGCAGGAATACTGTGTTTCAGGCCACAAAAAAAAAGAAAAATCTCCATGTTTCTAAAATTAAACTCTGTGGCATTAGTTATAACCCTAATAAGATTTTTTTTACCTTGATCCCTTGTCTCATCCAGGTTAAAACTCGTAGGCTTACCAGAAGTACTTGAATATAAATTCAATATTTTTTATATGATGTGTTCTGTTTCAAATAGGACTTAATTCAGGAAGTCCTACTGTATAGGAGTCAGCCCTCAAAATCACTGGAGTGTCTACTGGCCTTGTAGTGAATGAATATATGACTTTATTCCAGTAATAAGCTATTAATTTGGCCTACCTCTATGAATGTTCTTTATTTTTGTATGGGATTAAAGTAGTGACAAATGCTTTTTCCTCTGAAGATCAGGAAAAAGCAGTCAGTACTGTAGAGTACTAAGCAATATGGGTGTGTATTATTCTGCTGTCTTCTTAGCGGGATGTATCAAATTCACTGAAGATATGCATATAGATCTCCAAATATTCATCCTATTAAATTATGAAAATTCTTTCCTGGAAAATGCTTCTTTAAGCAGGAAAATTTTTCTACACCACTGGAAGGTCAACACTAGGAGATCAACATCAGTTTTCTTGATGAATTGATAATTCAGAAGTGATTTGGTTTAATCTTCAGCTGTGATAACGCATGTGACTTTGGCTAGATGTCTGGATATATACAATGAGTAAACAGAATAAAGTAGAGATGATCTTGTTCTCTTACATTCAGCATGCCAGGACAAATAATTTTGGCACTTAAATATGGCTGCTAAGGCTATCTGTAATAGAAATACAAGACAAAAATACCCCCAAAACCAACAGTCTCTAGATTGAAGAATCATGCATCATTGTGGGTTGCAGTAAATCTATTGGTATTAAAATTTCCTGGAATGGGATACCAAAGATTAAAATAAATAACTTTATAGTTTTTTAGTCTTTGTTTCCTTGAAAGGCTTGCCATCCATACAGAAGGTTTAGATAAAGTCTTTGGATACACACAGAATTTGTTCTTGCCTCAGTATCAGATTAATAGGAAAAGGCATTGGACATCCTTAAAGAGAGGTGTGAGATCAAGTGTGAAGTCAGTTGTTTGTAACCATTCTTTTTCCACCTTATTACCTAAGTAGTCTTGAGGTGACTGTCAGTTAAAAAAACCTGCTAAAAAAATAATGAAGATATACAGAAGCTGGTGCACAGGGAGACATGAAAACAAATATTAGAAAATGTGCAAAAAGCCTCCTTTAAAAGCTTTTCAATCTCCTGAGGTTTTAAAAAGAGAATCAACTCAAATGCCTTCTCACTCCAGTGTAAACATAGCAGAAAATAGCGAGAAATAGTTAAACCTAATGCATTTTTGTATTGTACATCATGTTAGTGTCTTTTAAAAGGCTGAAGGCAAATTTCAGAGGTTTTTGGAGCAGTGTCTATGGTTTCTTGTGTCAATGAATTTAGGAATGATTTTTTTTTCTGCCAGTTGATGTTTGAGGGTTTTTTAAAGAAAAGAAAAGACAATGTCTGATTTCACTTTTGTTCTGCATCTTGTCCTTAAGTGCCACACAAAACATGTTAAGTTCCATCTCTGGTGTCATGGGGCCAATGCATTTCTTACTAAACACAGACTCTTGTTTTCTCATGTTAGATGAACTGACCTTTTTTTGAATAACAGCAGTTTCATCTTAGTATAATTTTCTAGTTTTAAAGGAAATGTTTACTCCCATGCTTTGGACAGATTGTCAGGCTTTATTTTTTAGTTTATATTTTATTATATCTGTTTTACCTTATGTGACTTCAATGACTTCCTCCTCACATAGCAGCATATACCTCTGTGGTTTTTCAAGTGCATTTGAAATGAAGTAAAACCCCAAGGAAATTAGTCAGGTTGTACCAGGAGAAGGTGTATATAATACAATAGAGAACTCAGCTCTGCCTCTTAGAGTAGAAATGCAGCTGTTGGAAGCAGTTTCATGCATTTAACAAGGGGAGGCTGCTTTAGGAGTCTTTGACCAAAATATGCATGATAAATACTCAGATGATGATTTTGACTTGTCTATTGGGCCAAAAAGGATTGTCTAGGCCACATCAATTTCTATTTGCATAGTCTAACCTGAAAGACCTCAAGCTTAACTTTCTGAAGTTGAAAATTGAAAATTCTTGAAAAAAGTCTTTGAAAAATATTTCATTTATATCTGGGAGTACTTAATATACAGTTTGCTCTTCCATTACAAAAACATATTCTAAAACAAAGTTTATCAAGCTTTTATCATCAATACTTGATTTCAATACATTAAGTTTTCTCAGATTTTGACAGTATGTGTCTTGGCTGGATGTGAGCAGATGCCCTAATCACCTGTAGCACCTGCTGGTGAGGCAAAGAGAAAGGAGGATGAAAATTAATGATTGACAGAGCTTACTCCTTAGGGAAACCTTCTATATCTCACTATGTACTAATTTTTAGCTTTATTGATCACCTTAAATAGATGAAAATGGTAGGATAAAGCACTTTTTTTTTTTTTAAATATTCTCATTGTTTAAACTTAAACTGTCTTGGGCAATGTTACTTATCTGTGTTTCCTACTGTACAGATAAATATGATTGCAAGTGAAAATGGTCGTGAGATGTCCTTGTCCTACCTGAAGCCAGTGCAAAACTCCTGGCTGGATTCACTAGACTAGGCATCTGGTCCAAGGGTATTTCTTCTTAAGTTTCTCTTCTGTATCTGCTATAACTCCTTCCTAACATGAGAAACACCAGGGCTTGTAACCCTTACAATAATTTACTCTTCTTCCCACCTGAATTAATCCATGCAATTTTCTTTAATTCCTGATATAACCTCAATAGCAAAACTCATTGATCTTTCCCTCTAAAGGGATCTTATTAGCTTAGAGTTCATAAAATTTCGGAGAAACACAGGCTGTTTCAAATCATGTCATTACTGACATTAACAGTAATTTTTCAGTGACATAGTCCAGTCTCTCACTCATTCAGTACATCTGGAATGAATCATTATCCTATGTGAGTTTTTATTAACCTTAATAACATTATTTTCCTCTCATTTCTTTTTGGATTTTGAATTCCTTGGTGTCTGCTCCTGCCTAGGATTGCTACTTTCCACAGTACAATTCATACATCCCTAAAGAAATGCAGCATCGGCTTCATTCTGTGGCAAAGGCGATATGATTATTAGATCTCTTTTTTTCTGTTGATTTACCTAATTTTGATTTCTGATGGGACCTTTCTCCTTGCATGTTTATTTTTCTTAAAAATGTCTTGCAAGAGGATTTTTCTATACCTTATATTTGAACTTCCAAATATGGTACATTATGTTGCCTCATTTTCTTTTACCCACAATAGTATTTCTGCTTGAAAAGAAATATGCTGAGATAGGTGCAATTTACCCTATATATATAGGAAGAATGAGAAGATGCATTGCTTTTCCCCTGTTACCTATTTTTGCATATGTATATTTGCATCTACCTTGAAAAACAGATTTATTTTTTTTTCCCAACAAGTGTTTTGTTAACTTCCCTAAGATAAAAATGAAGAATGATTAAAAATAAATTAAAGTTGTAATTTATCTCTTCAATGCTCTAATTCATTGTTGATCCAATCTTCTTTACAATACTGATAGCAGCTTGTTAATGCTGATCTCATTACAGGTAAGGATGAAATATTTTATGGCAGGCATCATTTCTTTAAAAATGCTGTACTTAGTAACTAATGTAATTATACTAGAAGGCATAACTGAAGAGATTAGTGCAATGAATGACCTAGCTTTAATAATGTCATCAAAAAATGTAATTGCAAAATTATCCACTATGTTATAAATGTTCACTAACATAATATTCAAGTTGGTCATAAGTTGCAGCACATCATGAAGTAAGCAATTATTTTTTTCAGTGTCCAAATATCAATTCCATTAATTTTAATAGTCCCTTCAATGTGCAATTCTTAGAACTGTATATTTAGGTATAGTACAAAGTGCTTTCAGCTGTGACTGAAAAACATGTATTATATTAGACAGTGTTTGGCTGCCAGCTTTCTAAGTCTTGGTACTGAGCATACCTAGAAAGATTTAGAGGTCAAGTTTGAGATGAGAACATAAAACTGTATAAAAATACCTGTAACATATTCTAATAAAGATATTGACAATATATTCCACATTCCTAAGTTTCCAAATAGATGCTGTGCATATGTCCACCCATCCACGTATGTATGTCAATCTATCTCACAATATTTTAATTTTATACCTTGGAGACAGGTCAACCCCAAAACTCAATAAAAAACTGGATGAAAATGGAGAGCTTGATAAAAATCTGTGTGTTTTTTTTTTTTTTTT
>NW_008594448.1:548-18914 GCF_000691845.1 Merops nubicus | reverse complement strand
CAGCAGGATGAGAAATAGATCTGTTTCTTTTGTTCCCTGAACTGCATTAAGCTATTGTCAGAATGAATAAGAAAACCACATTTTCTCTATGAAGTTGAATTAGTCAACTGCAATAGAATTTTTCCTTCAAATTCCCTGGCATTTTCTTCCATGTAAATGTCTACAAGTGGGGGAACCTGTTGGACAGATCCACAAGATCAATGGCATGGTGCTTCTCCAGATCTAATAATGGCTGGGGTGTTTATTATAATAGAATTGTTTTGCAGGTATTTTGTATTCCTTGCCTTTTTTTCTCTTTGGTGTTTAACTTCACATGTGGCTTCTTGCAGTATGTTTCCTTACAAACTCTTGTAAATAGAGAATTCTTTAACATGTGTGAAGTGACCTTGGTCCATTTTGGACCTTTCCTCTAGGTACTCTGGGAAGACAAACAACAATGCCTCTATTGTGAATTTTCAGATGAAAATGGGCTTAAGAAAACACACTAGGTCCAAAAATTGGAGAAGTTTCAAAGCTATATTACCTAAGAAATATCCTAAATCCATGTATTGAGTTATAAGAAAATAGTTACATGCATATATCTTCCTTTACTGAAAACCCTCCCCCTGTCTTACTAGATATTAAAGTTGCCATTCCTCTTGTCCAGTTCAGACTGTGTAAAAAATATCTCGTCTAAGAACTCATATACCTTAGACATCCAAGATTAAAATTAATTGCTTTTGAAAACACATCTTGCTTTCTGGTAACTGCAACGGAAACCTCAGTTGCTCTTTATTGAGTCTATACGCTGATCATACTGATAGGGGGCTTAGACTAGATGCCCAGCTTTCAGGCAGCTAGTACATCTGATGGATACCATCTGGACTATCTTTAGCACAGAAATGCAGTATCTCATCAGTTATGATCCTGGCTTTAGACTCAGCATCTGCCATGAAGCAGACTAGAAATTTTGAATCTTACAAGGAAAATCTCTCTTCCCCTTCCTACACAGCTCTTTACAGAAACTCCAGCCATGAGTTTCAAAAGGCTTCAACAATGATGTGAAATTCACAGTGATTTATGTGAAAGCAGGGTTAGATCAGCACTAAACTGTACTGAAAACGTCATTCATCATGAACATATCGCACATCTGTTGGCTTTTTTCAAGACTGTGAGAAGATGAGCCAGCAGTGTGCAGCTGCAGCCCAGAATGCCAACCAGATCCTGGGCTGCATCAAGAGAAGTGTGGCCAGCAGGTCGAGGGAGGTGATTCTCCCCCTCTACTCTGCTCTGGTGAGACCCCACCTGGAGTCCTGCATCCAGTTCTGGAGCCCCCAGTACAAGAGGGACATGGACCTGCTGGAGCGTGTCCAGAGAAGGGCCACGAGAATGATCCGAGGGCTGGAGCAGCTCTCCTATGAGGACAGACTGAGAGAGTTGGGGCTGTTCAGTGTGGAGAAGAGAAGACGCTGAGGTGACCTTATTGTGGCCTTCCAGTATCTTAGGGGGGCCTACAAGAAAGCTGGGGAGGGACTTTTTAGGATCTCAGGTAACAACAGAACTAGAGGGAATGGGGCAAAGCGGGAAGTGGGCAGATTCAGGCTGGATGTGAGGCAGAAGTTCTTCCCCATGAGAGTGGTGAGACCCTGGAATGGGTTGCCCAGGGAAGTGGTTGAGGCCCCATCCCTGGGGGTCTTTAAGGCCAGGCTGGATGAGGCTCTGGGCAGCCTGATCTAGTGGGAGGTGTCCCTGCTCATGGCAGAGGGGGTGGAACTGGGTGACCCTTGTGGGTCCGTCCAACTCCGACAGATTCTGATCTGTTTTGGCAGAGGACTTTGGAGCCCTGGTGGCTCGGTGGTTGGACTTGATGATCTTAAAGGTCTCTTCCAACCTAAATAATTCTATGATTCTATGCCTTTTCAGCTACACCTGCTTACTTATGGCTTCCAGATTTTCCTGTAAACACTACTCAACTGGATTTTCAGTGATAAGGAAATAAGATGTATTGTCATACCAAACATACTCTTCCTAGGCTTTTCCCAGTACTATTACATATTGGGAGCAAAAAGGACCTAATTTATTAAATTATTTTCACCCTGCAGTGAAATTATTGTATATAATGATATGCTACTATGGAATTATATCAAACACATAACTGAAATGTGTTACATGCTGATGCGGTGATTGATTAAAAGAATTTGTCTAAATTTAGAAATTTCTGCATTTGTATTTTTTAAGGATAAGGGTGCAGAAATCTGATGTTGCTACAAATTTCTGTGTTTGACTTGTACAGATCTGGGGCAAATTAACTCCTGGTGTAGTGCCACTAAGTTGATGGGAGTCACATCAGAGAGATGAACCTGTTTAGTTATTGCTAGCACCATCTGGAAACTTATAATGTCACAACAATGTTTCACTTGCTGAGGACACATTCATCCTTTCTGTTTAGAATGGGAAGACAGGGATTAAAAATTGAAGATCACTTTAGCTTGATCTATATCATCTTAAATTCCCTTGTAGGCTTTGTTATGTTTGGATGCTGAGATGTGAATTTAAATAGTGTTTAAATGTGTAATATTGCAATCAAGAAAAGACAAAACAAGCCTCCTGAGGCATAATAATTTCATTAATATCAACATCATACTTTTACAGTAGGGGTGGAGGTAAAAAAGTGAGGTTTTCTTTGTTGTATACAGGTGGTCATCTCTGTCTGCCCTTTCTGACACAACTTTATTTCTAAGTATACATTGGCACATAGGAATCTCACTCCTAGGACTGGAAAAGGCCTGTATCATGAAGTCCAGCTCTATTCTGTTATGGTTTGCCACATTGCATAATTCTGCTAGAAATGTCAGAAATTTCATTTTATCATCCATTTCTTTAGCAGGTTATATTGTGTGCTCTCATTATTTTTGTTGACAATGAGTCCAGAAATTTCTTTTCCAGTGATTATAAACCTTTGTCTAGTTTTGAAACTATGCTTTATCTACATGGAAACATCAAATGATAGCTTAATCTATTTCCTTTCTTCCCTGCCTCCTCCAGACCACTGACAGGAATTATGCTTTAAATATGTTATGATGTCTTGGCTTCTGTTCAGAAATGTGCACAGTATACTCACACCTAGCTGTGTCAAAACCATGGAAAACAGTGAAAATATAGACAAAGCTATAACTACAGAGTATATATAGATATTTATATGCTATGCATATGTATCTATGTAGCAGATATCTCTCTGTGATGCAAGGTGACAACGCTCCAGAGCTGGCAAAAAATTCTTTTCTATGAACATGGGCATAATTGATTAATTACAACAACCCAGCTTTAGTGTGGCATCTTTGAGTCAGCTTGCTAAGAAACTTTATGCAGATACATAGGAGTAAAAGTCTTTGTCTTTTCCCATCTGGAAAACTGAATTCTTTTACACCTTAAGTATCTGCTTATTTCTCTTTCCCATGCAGAGAGCGTGCCTGGGCTAGGCAGAATGCCCAGCATCGCCCTCCTGCCGAGATGATCCCCTGCAGTCAGCACAGCCCCCCGAGGCCGTTACACCGGAGGGGAGCTGGCATATTTCCTGGCAGCCCAGGGAGTGATGGAGCACAAAGCTGACAGTCACCTTCCTCATCTTCAGTCTCTTTGAGTAGTATGGAATGGGGCGAGAATTTTTGTTACATGTGATAGTTTTGATGAAATATAAATATCGTGGTGCATTAGCAGGTGCTTACCAGAAGTTCACTAGTAACAGAATTTCATAATTTTGCCCAAAGGTGCCTGCTCTTAGAGGTTTATTTGTTTGCCTATTAGGCCCTTGTTATTTGTGTCTAGTTTGTATTTACAAACCCCACAGTATTCATCAAAACTGTTCACCTTTGAAATTAATGGAAATGTTGCTGTGTAGTTCACTGGAAAATACCATGTAGGAAAATTTGTATTCAGAATGTTTTAGTAATTATAGTTAATTTTTATTCAGCCAGGATATAGTTAGAAAATAAAAATATTTTTTTCCAATGAATTTTTAATTTAGATAAGTTGATTATGTAGCTATCTGATGCTAGGATGATGAACATTATCCACTATTTACAATAAATTATTGTAATGAACGTAGATATTCCCATAGATGTGTGTGTTCAGATAAAGAAGAGAATTTGTGCAGCATAAACCAGATAATTTATCTTTGTTGCAGTCAGCATGGTAGACATGTTGCTTCTGGAATGCTAATAAGCACCTATTTTTATATGATGAAAACTGAATGAACAGTATTTAGAAATACTCAGAAGGAGAATTTCTTTTCAAGGACAGTAAAAGCATAAAAGTGTCTCAAGGGTCACTAGTAGCAAAAAAAACCTGCAACCAACACACCATCCTTAAAACAGAGTACCTTACAAGAAATGATGAAAAATATCAACCAATCCAATAAATCAGGAAAAGTGCATTGAGATGGAAAGATACAATAATAAAGCTAAAGAACAAAGGAGGAAAAAAGTTGAAGTATAAATCTGAATTTTAAAAGAGGTTCTGGTAAGTACATCTTTCCAAATAGTCAATGTTATAATATTTATTTTTTTGTTTCATGTAAAGCCATGCCAAAGAGGAGAATTTCTGTTCACTGCAGGGACCCTTGACAAAACATGACTGATGTGATATGATGTTGGGTAGACAAACAGCAGCCAGAAATGTGAGTGATGAGTCAAATCCCTTTCTATAGCTCCTAATTAATTGTTGCTATGATTTAATTTCTTTACTCCGTTTCCGAGCCTGTGATCCAGAGAGTCGTACTGCTAAGTTTAGTGGTGGAGGACCTACATTCTGGGGTTCTAGCTCTAGCTGTAGGGACTGCTTATATTAAAGTGAGCAAGACACTGTGGGGAGTCAGTTTTTGAGGTAATATTTTAACATCAGCTCTGCTTCCCACAGTATATCTACAAAAATAATATTTTCTTGTTGGCATAGAATAAATTACTCCTTTCTATGAGCAGAGGTCAGGAAAGGGCAAATTCTGTCCCAGCTGTGCACCACAATTACTAGTCCTGGTTATCCTACGTCACCCCTCTGAAAGACTATCTACTTCATGGGCTTTGATGTGCCAGAAATCAGTAGTCTCTGCTCACTCTTCACTTGGTAACAAATGGTTATATTTTGGTTTTACTGCTGCTTAACCAGTATTTTCTGATGTAACATTTTTTCCATGTTGAAGACCACAGTATATTTGGCACTGGTTACTGACAAATTTCAATGCCCATGGCTGCAGTAGAGAAGCAAGATTTTCAGAAGTTTATGCTGTCACATCCTCCATCACCAAGAGCACCAAGTATCTTTCTTTCTCTGTCTTTCAGCAGTTTAATTGCTGACAGTCAGAAGGATGTTTTGCAATAGGAGGCAGAGCCGAGTCATGTGAAAGTTTAGCTACAGCTAAATCCTGGCTGCATTTAGCCAAAGCACGAAAATCTGTGAATGGAGCCTCCAAAGACATGGGGTACTAAGAGAGTTTACATTGCTAACATTCATCACAGACTACAGGAATTGTGTCATCTCTGTTCCCCATGGAGAAATAAAACCTGAGCAGCTTTCTGAATTAGCTTTTGAGAACATGCAAGGCTCCACATTAAAGTAGTAAATTGGTGCTTCATTCTTACTATCTGCACCTAAAAGTTTATCTAATGTCCAACCTCAGGACACTCTACGTAGCCCAAGAGAGAGTCTTCATTGTTCAGTAGGTTTTTTCTCGGCAGAAATAAGCCTGGCTCAGAGAGAGGAAAATAGTCGAGGGAGCACACAGTAGTGTGCAGTAGCAATCACGTCTGCTTCCTCCTCTCATATGAACGTTTCTAGAGGTTTTAGTTGCTGCAAACATATCAGCCGTTCACAAGGTCCCATCTGCATCACTACAGCTGGTTGCTGCTATACTGAAAAGATTGTACTGCCCTTTTAAAGGGCTTCTTTACCTGCTGGGGTGGAAACTAGGATGAAGGGCATGGGACATCACCAAGAAATGTATAAGTGCATAGGTACTCTAAGTGCTCTTAGGGCACCAGGAATTATGTATGCAATTGAAGAGCAAAGGTTGTCCCTGCATATTGTATGGTTTGTAGCTGAGGCAGGGAAGAAAGTGACATGTTGGTTACTTTCTTATATCAGCTTAAAGTTTCATGTGGCTTTACAAATTTGCCAGCTAGTGGGTATATTATCAAACCTATGTAGCATTGCCTCAATAAGTTACCATCAGTTTGAATAGGTGAAAAAAGACCCAAACTCAATGAACAAGCACTGATACAATTTGTTGGTGCCGAAAGAATTATTTTGTTGATGCTGTCAGTGTTAGTGTCTCATCTGTTAACTCTGCAGCCTGAAAGGTTTCTACAGGGAATTACAGACACTCAAAATTCCTTTTCAGTTGATGTTTTGAGTGTTGTAAGCGCAGAAAGAGAGGGAGAAAGGAATGTCTGCAGAACAAAATCTATAGAAACAGACCAAAGAAACCAGCTTGAACAAAGAGAGCTTCATCACTAGAAATCCAAATCAAAGACTTTTCATGTCTGGGTGACAGTATAACAGCCATTAAACGGATTCCACTTTGGCAAAGTCAGTAAAATATTTAATCTGGTATAGACAAGTTCTGGCAGTTATGAGTTTATAACAATCACTTACTGTTTGTTGGCTAAACCTTGTCTCTGCTTCTGAAGCATTACTTGAGTTTTGGCAAAAAAAAGGTTGAGCAGCAAAATGCATTGCCTTGTCTTGTCAGATCATTTTCTCTATGCATCTTCTCCAATAGACAATAATACTAATGGTAAAACAAACAACTACCCAGTCCTTTGTTTTATCAGGTGTCAAAGTGCCTTTTGTTCAATTAGGATTCAAGTAGAAGCACTTTTCTGACCATGCTAGTCTGTCTTTATCTCAAGAATGGGCTTCTACATGAAGAAGCACTCTGAAGAGTCCTTTCCCAGTTTTCACTAGAACTTTGTGCTGTGGTTCCAGGTCATCTAGGCTTTCACTAGCCACAGCTATATTCTCAACCTTATCAACACAGATACTCTGTTCGAGACTGATTCACACATACTTTTTTTCTGGCTTAGACTTATTTCCAAAATAGTCACAGCTGAGAAGTCTGAGGATGAAGCTACCAAGGTTGTGCAAGGATGTTGCTCACTTCACAATGATACGTAACGGTTTCTCTACTTCAACACTTGATGTTGGGACTTTGGAAAGAGCTGTGCTGAGGTGGGTGTTTCCAGCCCAGCTGATAGGACATTGCTCAGAAGCACTGCCTCTGAACATCTCTGCAGATGCTAAGCTACATTCATGCAAGCATGAAGATGTGCCACAGGGTTGTGATTAAATTAGTATAGCCCTTTGGAAATTCAGAAGAAATGACAAAAAGTAGGTACTTGTCATGGTTACAGGGGCTGGGACCAGTTTATCATCATGTGAGTAGAACCAAAAACTGTGTATTCTATACCCTTTATGTCATTGCTTATGGGCTAACAAATCATGGGTAGCAGCTGCCCAGGACAGACTTCACACCTCAGGCTACAACAGATAAGGAAAGAGGTCCGGAGAGATGTTAACACCTTCCCACCCAGCAGGAGAAGTCCTCCCTGTTCATGGGCCCATCCATGCCGTGCCCCATGACTCATACAGAGCTCCCTCCAGGAGCTACTTCTGTTTAATGGACCATCAACGACCCACTGCATGACTCATAGAATGACTTCAACCCATTGTGAGATGCTCCACCCAGGGGGAGGAGCCAAGTGCTCCCACCTGGGTATAAACTGGGGTTCAGGACAGCACAGGGGGCTCTTACCCACTGGATTTCCAGAGGACAAGAGCTACCAGATCTTTTCTATGAGATCACTGCTTCATCTGGACTGCTACCACCACCCTAACTACAGAGTGTCAGGTTGTATTCTGACTCTGTCTGTGGTTTTTCTTTGTACTATTGCATTTATTTTTCCTATTAAATCGTATTTCTGACTTGGAGTGTCTCACTGGTTTGCTTTCAAACCATTACAGTACTTCTAAATGTTTTATCACTGTTATGCTATACTGTGTAAGGACTTTGATGGATTGCTCTCTGTGATTGCTCTGTACTGTTCATGTGAGACAGGTTTGCCATGAGTAAGCTGCTCGTATGAGCCAGCAGCAGGGAGCTGTGGTGCTCTTATCTCTCCCTCTGTCCCAAGCAGCAGGGCAGGAGAATCCAGAACTGTATTGCTGGTGCACGGCGCCTGGCTGAGGTGCTTGTGGTGAGCTGTCACTTTAAAAGCATTTCTCTGCACTGATAAAATCATACACTGCTGCTGCTCTTATTGCAGTGCTAAAATCAATTAACACTGACTGTCAAGTAATGAGGTGACTGCAACAATTATTTTCCATGTTTCCATTGATCTAAGCTCTGGAAAACTGTTACACTGGTTCTTACCAAATATCTGAATACTTGGGGAGGGAGAAGAAAGGAAGTCCTGTGTTTCAGCACTTTCACCTTTCTGCTAGACATTGCCAAATGGTCACTGGCTTTGGATTGCTTTCCTATTTCCAAGTGCCAGAAATCTGATATGATATTGTTTCATGGTTTGCTGAACACGGGAAGAATTGCAACCAGCAGTCCTTTTTTGTAAGATCAATGTAACCCTCACTTGATTCCATACTGTTTCAGAATCCAGTGAAATAGCTTCATCCTTTCTCTTGTTCATGATGACAGATCATTAGCAATGTTACCAAGAGATGAAAATGTCATTGGAATAGGCATTGAATATTAAGGTGAATGTATCTATTGATTGATTGCATGTTGGGTTTTTTTCTCAATAAAATAATAGCATTAAATAATATTGAAATATTTAAAGAAATTCAGTCCTACTGCAATTGAACGATTGCTCTAAAGGCAGGAAATGAAACCCAAGAGATACATAAATTTGCAAATAAATGGTTAAAGTTCAGTCCTGAGTATCCCAGAGACACTTGATTCTTGTGATACCTGTGGTTTAACATAAACAAAGCCTTGATGAACAGTAAACCAACTCTATAATTAAAAAAAAAAAAATCTATAAAGGCTGCTTCTGCACCTCTGAAATGAAATTAATCCAGTCAATACTTGTACTGAAAGCCATACTAGGGAAGAAGGTTTTCTGGAAAGTAATTAATTATCTAGTTGTCTCTACCAATCATTGTAGCCATGGTAGTGCTGCTTAAAATCTTCTGTCTCTAAGATCTTTGCATCAGCTGTGCCTGAAGCACAAATGCAGATGGGTCCCCACACTGGATGCAAAGAGAGGCAGCTGAGACTGATGTCGGGGGGACCGATCCTCCATTTCACCTCCAGAGCCCAGGGTCTGGATCAACCTCACTGTGTTACGCTCCCTGAAACATATTGCTCTCTTCTGCAGATCTTCTTCCCACATATGCCAATTCTCAGGCATGTATGACCTGCCTGTATGCAAATTTATAATCGTGTAAAAAGAGAGGAAAGAGGAAGTCAGTTTGGCTGCAGCTTGCATCATAAAAGAGTTTAGGGTGGCTCCAGAGCCATCTTCAGACAGCAGGACTGTAGCTCTCAGAGGTAATTTGCAAAGGCTGATTAACCACTCTCTGGAGACATCTGTGCAGGAGATAAGGAGGAGCCTTTCTGTTAAATGTGGTCTCAATCATGTTTTCTTGGAGAGAAATGTGGCAAGCATTTAAATGACTTGCCGAAGGCCACTACTCCACCAACAGTGTGGTAGCAACAGGCATGAACCTCACATGAGTGGAGTAAAACAGGGAGCTCAGCAGCTTTTCCAGAGTGTCAAGTAGTAATCTTACTAGATTTATTTGAAATCCTAAAAAATAAATAACAGTAATGAAGTTGATGGCAAGAAAAACTGAAGCATAGAAAAACTATGCTTCTCTGACATAAAGAACAAATCAACACCTTCCATCTTGTTGACTACCACAGCTCGCAGCCTTCTAATAATGTGCATGTAAATTTTTCATTTAAATGTTTTGCAAAAAATCTGTAGAGAAATGTGATCTACCAGACATAGCATGTGGCACGTGTTACTGCAAATAAATCTTAAGGGCAAAATGAATGTCTGGTCCCTGGTATGGAAGTGTAGTCACTGATTTTGGTGAGGTTGCTTCACCTTTCTCATTCTGCTCTTGGGTCAACAATTTACTCTGGAGAATGTCTTTCAGTGCTGTATTTGTCACACCTCTACAAAATCTAAATTTAAGACTGTCATTTAATTTCATGCCCTGATTGATGCAATGTAGCCTGACACGTGTTTTAGCCTTGTTGCTGCCAAACCTTACAGACTGATCCAGCAGAAAAGTAACATAGGAATCAAAAGTAACATTCAGCCTGATCAGCTCTTTGATTTGGTCTGGTATAGATTCAGCAAAAGCCTGTGCTAGCACTGCTGAAGAAGTAAAAATAAGCATTGACATGGACATTAAAGCACAACAAAATACACATTTCCCACATGATAATTACTTCTTTTTTTCAATTAAAAATTTCTCCATAGATGAGTGCTTGCAGACTGCATTTCAGCTTCACTACTAGTTTTTCGTATACAGTTATCTCCTTGTTTCCCTCTTTAATGCCTCAAGAGACTTTTCAGAACTTGGTCTTTTACTTTTATCTACATATTATTTTCTTTAGAAAAAGGAAAATGATTTTTCATTTTTTTCTGGAATGTTTTCCCATGAAGTCTAGCTTGAAGTTCCTCTCAAATTTAAGTATTGTAGTGATTTTAATTTCTCTAATTCCTAAAGTGATGTTTATGTCTGATCTCAGTCTCTTTCAATACTCCTGATAGCAAAGAGCTCTGTAAAAAACATTTACAAATGAGGAGATGCACAAGAATACTGCCAGCCCTCAATTCTTCAAGACAATGACTTATATTTTCTTGTAAGGGCAGAAAAGTGAGTTGTTTTGTTTTGTTAATAACGCAAAAGTTAACAGCTGTTTTAATAATTGGGAAAAAATCTTTATATTCAGTTATCAACAAGACTTTATTTCAAGGACTGTGCACAAATGGAGAGCCTGGCTCAACAACTGCCCTGGTTCATCTGGGGAAAGGTCTGCAGGACAGATAGAAATCCACATGTACAATTGAATGTGCGTGGTCTACTCTAATTATCTCTAGTTAATGGAAGGAGAGGGGCACTTCCCTCCAATATCTACTGTAAGAGGAGAAAAAATAAACCCTGGAGATATTTCCATTGTCTGTAAGAGGTCCTGCACAGAGACTTGAGCCTAAATCATTGACTCTTAGCAGGCTAAACGTAGATATTTGATCCCACAGAGCACAAGGTAAATACTAATTAAGCAAAATCCAGAAAGTTACAGGGAGCCAATTACAAAAAGCACTGTCTGGCAAGCCCTGCACTCAGCCTCTAGCTTCTGTTTTAACAGTGCACAACTACTGCACCTTTTGGTTTTCAGAGTGACTTCAAGTCGCTGATGGAAATACTGGGATCATCTGTTGGAATCATCACTCTGCTTAGAAAAATGCATGTCTATGCATTTTGTGTGGACTAACTAGTTGGCAATAAGATCTGTTCATTGTGGTAACTATCCCTGTAAAAAATGGCATCTTTAATAAATACTTGGAATATTTGAGTGGAAAATTTATCTTTGGCTTTAAGAATTGAGGGGAAATAATCTGGCCCTTTTCCTTGTCTATTCTGCTTTGTGTAAACGATCTGTTAGCAGAGCCTGCAGAGCTAGCCAGGCAAACCTAAGCTCTGTGTTACTCCCACTGCACCACTCCAGTCTCTTCCCCAACTACTTAGTGAGTAATGCTTCCCGTCTCTTTTGTTACTGCCGTCCAACACCCAGGTATTGTTTGGCTTCTTTGCATTTGATTTGGCTGTTTCCTGCTACTTTGTCCTAGTATGCTGCTGTGCACTCAGGGGCAAGCCTCTGTGCAATTAGGCAGAGCTCAGCGCTGTCTCCAAGCACAGGCTTGAGAACTCGGTAATAATCACTAAAACTCTGGTAACAGTAAAGAAGTTGATAGTATCTTTGCTTCAATCTTCTGTTAGCTTTAATTCCAATATTCACCTTAAACCCCTGAAAGCCTACCTGATCAAGTGGATGAACAAATGACTTGGTTGATTGGCCAGGAAAAAAAAGAATCAATTAAGATTTAACAGTATCACCCAACCTGAACGGATTTAATTCCGACTTTCACTAAAGTAGTGTAAAAAGATTATTTTCACACCCATGGGAATGGTAGATGACTGCAAAGATTTCCCTGATGAAATGGAAGCATCCTCCTTCCGTACCTTCTGCTGACTTAGGCCTGTGAACTACAGCCCTAGCTGTCAGTGCAGCAAATAAAGAGAAGGATAAAAAGGGGTGAGAAAGAAAGTAAATGTGAGGAACCCTCCAAAGCACACAGCCACAGCATGTGACACCAGAGGGCAATGTTCTCTTGCAATATCAGCTGTGGGACAAAACCGCAAGCCTGAAAAATCTGCATCACAGGCAAAAGCTCTTTTTTCAAAAAGACCACAGTTTTGAAAAGGCAAAGTTTACAGGGCAATGCGCTAAGCCGTACTATCAGTTTTGAAGATTTGTATGATGTACAGGTACTGGTTACACAGAATGTTTTTAATAAATTTTAAGTTTTAGAGTGAATCATATGTGCAACATCAGCAGACAAGCAGTGTCAGGGAAAGCTGAAAATCTCAACCACATAAGTGCTTAGGGTGAACATGGTGTAAATCCCCCTGTATTCAATTTTTTTTCTTTGAGTGCACAAAATAATCACAAATCTTACCTCAACTGAACTGGGAAACAATTGCTTGTGCAGTGGTTCAGTAAAATTAAGGTTCTAATAAGTAAATAAGCACATGTGACATTGGAATAAATGTTATGAAGTCAGTAATGTCATGCTCTTCTTTAATAAAAATATTGAAAACAGGCATGCCTCTTTCTCCCTCTGTGCCATCTCCACAGTGGGTTTATTAGCTTTCAACTTAAGTGAGCTGAAGAGATGCAATCTATTCCTTTCCTTAATTAAAATAACAATGCACTGTTGGCTGCCTGGCCAGGGCCATGCTGGAGCTTGTTGGGCCCCTGGGAAGGTGCCTGTGCTCAGGCTGAGCTGAGGTGCCGGGCGATGGGCAGCTCTCCTGGGCTCCCTTGCTTAGGCGCAGCACCCCTGCCTGTAGCACATGGCCATGAATGCCTAGCTACCCTTCACTATGAAGGCTGGGAGGGAGGATTTGTCTTCAACTGAGTAATTATGTCTGTTAGATGAACAAACATCTTGCACAGAAAGTAAAGGTAAATAGGAAAGATTTTATGAATGGCCTCAGGGACAAGTGTGAGGGCAAATCTTCAACAGGATTTAAACATCTCAGTGTCAAGTGTTAACTTGGTGCTTTCTTTGGTCCTTTTCTGATGACTCAGAAGTAGATACCTAAAACTGATGTCTGCAAAGTGATTAATGGTCAGATTTTTCTGAAGGTGCTGGAACAGGGGAGTAGAAATTAAGCAGCAGCATTTGGTACAGAGAATGAGAGACCTGACTTTGTCTTGGTCTTTCTGCTCCCTCTGGGGATGTCCTTACTTCATTGGGCAGAGGTAGGGTGTACACTGAAAGGGCAGGGGCAGCATATGAGAAAGCCCAAAGGAGTGGAGCAAAGGTGACTGAAGGTGTGCAATGGCTTGTGCACAGGGAATACCTCCATGGGTATGTCTGCTCAGCTCCAGAAAACAAAGCTGAGGGGCAAAGCACAAGGTGCATGGTATGGAGAAGATAAGGAGGCATGATGGTTCAGTGTTTACTAGGGGACAACAAGAGAAATCAGCTGATAATGGACTCAAAGTAAACAATTTCTTCATAGACATTGTGGATGCTGCAAGCCTAAATTGATTTGTGGAAAGCAACCCAGTACAGAAAATCCAGTAAGGGCTATTTAACAAACAGATACCACCTTTGTCTCAAGGATTCATTAGCTGCAGACCTGTGGAGCTGGGAGGGATTAGTGGGAAAGCAACACTGTAGGAATTCCCTGTTTCTATATTTTTCCCTAGGGACCTGCTATTATGGATCACTGATGGAGACAGCCCTGCAGAAGTGGAACTGCTGATTTGAACTGGTACAGTTATATCTTATGAATTTAATTCTACTTGCTGTTGTTTTTACACTTTATACTAGATAATGCCATTTTTCATTTTCTTTGGGTAGAGAAAGGGAGAATGTGCATAGCTTTAAAGGTTAGAGGTTCTTCTGCCTCCCTCTGCCATCCACAGCTGCATCAAATTCACATTATCACTTTAACTTAATTATCACATTATTTTCTAAGGGATTTCAAATATCTTGTTGTGGCTTATGAGCTTTACTGACCTCACTTATGTGCAAGGATTATATAAGAAAATTTGAAAAAGACACTATCTAAAACTCTGCAGATAAATGGAAAGGGAGATAAATGGAATAAGGCTTGGTCAGAGGCACATTGTGTCAGGCCATCCTGATGCCTATCTTACTGAAAAAAGATTGATAAGAATCTTCATTCATGTGTCTAAAAAAAAAAAAAAAGATTCTGTAGACAAAAGCTGTAAATCAAATCTATGTGACCTTGAGTGAAGCATCTGATGTAGTTTCACATGGGAAATTATTAGCTAAAATGGTGAAGATGGAGATTATTACAGGAACTGAGATGTGGTAAGGAACTCTCTAAATGAGAGATGACAATGAGTCATACTGTGAGGCAAATGAGCAAGCTGAAAGAGATTACTAGACAATTTCCTCAAGGGCTGGTCTCAGGACAGATCTTACTTAATATTTCCAATAATGACCTTGGCATAAAAGACAGGAGCATGATAATTAAATGTGTTGACATATATAGGAGGCATATGTTGTGTATGGTAGTACTGGTTTCTTGTACATTGACATAGCGTGATCTTAAGGACATAAGGGTAGAAATGAGCACAGTAGGAGAGAGGCCAAGAGCACACATATGTGGGCTAATGGCGTGAGTCTGTGCTAGGATGTCAGTGATGAGAAAGGACATTTGGAAGAACATCTTTTACTACAAGTGATCAAAAGAGGTTGGCTTAGTTAGCAAAACAAATGGCTCTGATGGGGATGGAGTGGGTGGTTGTCTTCTAGAAATATACCCCAGAGGAGACTTCTAGGATATGAAAAGAACTAGCTTAACTAAATTATGGTTGTGACAAAGCTATTTTGGAATGAATCAGAAAAATCAGTTGTTGCTGTAAATTGGAAAGATTTCTTACCACTGGAAGATAGAGAGTATGGAGCCATATCGTAGAAGTAATAGGCAAAAAAAAAAAAATCTATTTTTAAGATGACACTTGATAAGCTTGTATTAATGATTATATGATAATGCCTGCTCATAATGTCTACAGCTGGACTCAGTTTCTCAAAAGTACTCTTCTGGTCCTACAATCCTTTCAATTATTTGGTTATAGGCAGTCCTGCTTTTACTCAAAATATATTGAATTCTTTCATTCAGATAGACGAGGTTCAACAGAGACAGTTGCCATCCCAAATGCCTGTTAGCACAGTAATTAAGATACACATCCAGATAGGAATTGAGTCAGGTCTCACACCACCCTTGGAAAAATAAATAAATGGAAGTATACAGAACCTTCATTCTTTTCTCCTTCCAAAGTCTTCTACCAGCATCTTAGTAATGTGCTTCTCCTTTCAAGGCACACTGAGATAAAAGGTGCACCAAGCTGGCATAGTGTCACAGCTTGTAAGGACAGAATATATTGCCTGGGTCAGTTGGCCTGATCTTTCGCACTTTTCAAGGCTATGTGGTACATTGCTTTCACTACCTTATCATATAATGTCTCATCTGATACCAGTGACCTGCAGAGCCTTTCTTATCCCTTGGAAGAACAGAATGATTTCTATAACAGCAAATAATTTATTAAAATCATTCGAGTTCTTTTCCATGTTTATGAGCTATCCTTATTTTGATTTACGTTCCTAAAATATTTCATTCATTCAGTGGTGGTAGCATATTTAAGACTGAGAACTTTTCATAGGATGCTTATTATTCCTGTTAATCTGTAGTTTGTTAATCAGAATTTTCATCAAGATATAAAGAAGATATCATAAGGCTGGTATCAGAAGGCTTTTGATGTTGCTGCTGTTCCCTGACTGAATGGGTCATAAACCATCCAAGCACTTTCAAAAAAACTACTGACCATTTCCCCAGCCAACACTTCTGTATTTGGGCAGGGTTTTGTAAACATAAGCTTCTGTTAAGCATGTGTCCTGGTTTGGGTCTCTTCTAATTCTGTTCAGTAATTTTACTTTTCAGCTAAACCTCTTCTAACTAACTGCACTTTCTGAAGTTAACAGCATGTTTTTGCAGAGAGTGTCTGCTCCTTGCAGTGATAACACTCCATGTTTAGAGTTACTACCAAGGATCAGTACACAGACCAGGGTCACCTCTCAATCTCATGTACCACGTTGTGGGGCACAGAAAGTGAATGGCTGCACCTGCAGGAAGAAGCGGACAGGAGAGATGACCCTAAGCTGACCAGTGAGGTATTCCATCCCATATACAGCATAGTCAGTAGAAAGCTGAGGGATGACGAAGGTCAAGCTCTCTTCTACGGTTACCGGCATCCAAGGAGGACCCTGTTCATTCTGCTTTCAATCTCATTCTGTGTGTTTCTGAATCCAGTTCCTATTTGCTTCAGAGTCCAACCTGAGACTTCCCCAGGGCCTGCTCCACAGCCTCAGTTGTGATGGTGACATAATTGCCATCATAGCAGTTTGGGCTCGATACTGATTTTGTATATATTCCCTTTTATTTTTATTATTTTCATTAAAGCTGTTTCAGTTTTCTTTTCTAAACGATATGTCTTGCTCTTCCTTATTCCCTTTCTCTTTCCATTTGGGAGGGGAAAGGGGTTAACAGAGAGCACCTGTTATAGGTCTGGGGGCAGTCCTGACTCTAAACTGTGGCAGTATCTTTGATCACAGAAGTGTTCTGCAGACCAGCATTCACTGAAGATGATGGCTGGTGCTGTGATTCAGGTAACACTGAATTGCACCCTGGGTTTTACTCTGAACATTCAATTGCAGGCACCACTCTGCTCAGCTTTCTAGTTTTATAGCACACTAGTAGCATACTTAGCTTAAACTTTTAATCATCAGCTTTGGTCATTCTTAGTCTTGTCAGCTCATGAGTGTGTGAATATTATCTTTTTTTTTTTTCCCCCCCTATAAATTGTTCCCTTGAACAGATAGTTATAGCAGCTGCTGCTTGCCTGGGTAATTGCTACTGTGTTGTGGCTGATGATCTTGATATGTGACCTTCATTACACTGACTTCCACTGGAATTAGCCACAATATATAATGAGAAAAAGAAATCAGTACCTGATTTTCTCATATCTGTTGTAAGTGCATATGTGTGTTTTATGTCCATTAAGGTGCACACCTATAAATAGAAGGTAATCTAATTCTTCATTGTTCTTAAACTGCGGGTGTGATTAACACATTCAGAATGAGGATCTTGCTTGTTTAGTTTTACATGTGTATTGTGGCACTAGGAACAATGGAAGAAAATGACATCTAGTGCTGCTTTGCTACAACGTGCAACTCCTCAGAAAAAAAACCAAAACAACAACCACCCTGCAAGAATATAGACATAGCTGCTTGTTCTGCAGAGATTCAAAACAATATTGCTTACCATCTGGTGAAATATAGTAGCAAGACTGCATGGCACACTTCCATGGGATTTTTGTTTATTCCAAACACTGTAACAGAACCAGAATCCTTTGAGGAATGAGAAGAATCAAACAGCAGTGGATTTTCTGTATGAGAAGAGCAAGTTTTTCTATATAAGCAAATGTAAGAAGGAAAGCAAAGAGGAAAATGAGCTGATAAAACTGATGCAAATTTCTGAGTATGGATGATTCTTCCCTTCTGCATGTCGAATTTTTAGATGACTAGTGTCCTCATTTTGGCTGGCATAGGGTTTTCTTCCTAGTAGCTGGTACAGAGCTGTGTTTTGGATCTGGTGTCAGAATAATGTTGGCAACACACTGATGTTTTAGTTGTTGCTAAGTAGCACTTACCCTAAGTTAAGGGTTTTTCAGTTTCCCATGCTCTGCCAGTGAGCAGGTGGATAAAAAGTTGGGAGAGAGCATAGCCAGGTGAAATGCTGAGGTTTGAACCCCGAGCCCCTGAATTAAGGTTGACATATGGGTGATTCCCACAGCCCTTCATACAGAGGTGGTGAGTTTGCCTTATAGCTTCCCCCCAGGGTGCGGCCGGCCCTGCAGGGAGAGCCAGAAGGGAAATGAGCCCCAGGGGTCCCGCAGTGAGTTGACAAAGGTCAGGTGTCTGCTTGGGGATAAAAGCTGGGACCACTTGCAGGGAGTCAGGAGTGTCTGTCTGTGGAGTG
>NW_008594448.1:0-529 GCF_000691845.1 Merops nubicus | reverse complement strand
CAGAGCTTCCTGGTTCAGGGCAGACCTCCTGACTCTCCCTGGAGCTGGGCCCTGGTCTGTTTAGGCCTTTGTGAATACGGGCTGATCGGGTGAGAGTCACTATGTGGGCACCTTTATTATATATGTTTAACTTTGTGATCTGGCTGTTTCCCTTGCCAACTATGGGAAACCTTGGTTCTTTGTTTATACCACCTGTTGTGGGTTGAATCATGTCTTTTCTGGGATCATTGGGGGTGGTGTCAATTATATATGGACTGGTTGACTTGTTTGTACCTCTGGTGGTCACTCATGTCATGCCTTTCTTGCTTACAACACAGTATACTTATTGGTTTGTCTTTCTGCTGGTTATGTCATTTTTGTTGGGCCTAGTCATTGGCAGAACACCAGGACAGCTGATCTGAGCTAGTCAAGGGGATATTCCATACCATAGAACGTCATGCTCAACATCTAAACTGAGGAGATTTGGCCCAGGGAGGGGCAGATGATGAGCAATTGCATTCTGCATCACTTTTCTTGGGCTTTATTTCTC
>NW_008594447.1:0-24916 GCF_000691845.1 Merops nubicus | reverse complement strand
AATATAATATTAATATTCTTAGTATTTTTATATCAAGATTATATTATAGTATTGATATTTTGATATTAAGAATATTAGTAAATATTCTGAATACCTTAATATAATAATATTTATTAACATCAAACAATGAAACTTATGACATAATTAAATATTTCATGCATCTGTCCCCTGCAAAAGCTCTAAATCATTTGGTTTTTATTTGTTGCATATGGGAACATACGTTCTTCACGAATATCTCTGAGATAAGCAAACACACAGATCTGATTGGAAGTTTTCATGAGAGAATGAAAGACTTTTTTCCATTTCAGAATTGTCCACACAATGTGTGACTTTGATAAATTTGTATTGGAAACCTGCTCCATTTCTTACCACATTACCCAGACATTGAATCCAGCTGGCTCCAGAGTCAGCCAGCCTGGAAACAAGCTGGCTCCCAAATTCCCATTTCCTAAGCAAGTAGAATCCTGTTTCTTTATTATCAAAACTAAAATCCACTTTCTTATGAAAAAATCCCTTCCATTTTAGGACATTTCTAAAATATCTGTTCCAAATGCAGATGAAAAACAGGTTTTCACAACCAATAGTCAGTTTCTATCTGAATAGTTAAAGATCTGTCCTTGTCTGCCCTATACCAGTCGCATTGAACTCCAGCTTCAGGAACAAACTAAAAAGACAAGGAAGTCCTAGCAACTAACAGTAACACACAGAGTAAACTACGCCAGCATGGAGAGCACAGGAAGATAACAGGAACTGTAAATGTGTGACTTTTTTGGTCTTTAGCATTATGAGACTGGAAATGTGGACTATAAATGTACACAGCAGCAGTAAGCACTTGACCTACCTCTTCTATCCAAAATGCACATAGTCTTGCTGGCTATAAAGGTATTAACACTAACTCTGTATTTTCCAATTACATAGGAAGAAAAGATACATGTGAAATCTGCACAAGGCATTTTTTGCTGTAAACATTTGCAGATTAATTCACAAACACTGTTTCAACACAGTCACATACCTACTACAGTCAGTCCTTCTCTGGCTTAACCGCCTTTACTAAATCAAATAAACAAGTACAGAAGCAAGGATCTCCTGAAGTTTCCTCAGATTAAGAACCTTTCAGTGAATCATGATGGACAAAACCAAAATGTACTGCATCTTCACCTTTTTGTTTTATGACAGTAGCTGGTGTCAGCATTTGTGTATGACACTGTTAAAGACTGTTTAAATTTCTGTTCCATCATTAAAAGGCTTCAGTCATTTTCTAACATTTTTGGAGGTGTTCCAGCAGCTGATGACACTTCATATCTATTTTCAGAAATCTTTTTAACATTTTGAACACTTTCAGAAATCTCACAAAGATCTTCCCAGAGCCACATTAACACATACAAAACAAAAAAAAAAACAAACACATGACCAGAGCTTATTAGTGCCAAAGGCTGAAGCTGGAAAAAGGAAAAAATTCCTCATATTCCCTACATCTTTTCATGACAGTCATCCAATGTATATTACTGTGTGGAACAACATACCACAGTCAAACATATCCAGTCTCACAAATGTCTTTTGTCTGATTTAAGCCAAATATTTATTATATTCCACAAAACAGTTGACATTTTTATAAACTAAATAGAGTGCACTTGCATCTTCCTGATGTGATAACACACCAGCTAGAACCTTCCAAAACTGTAGCTTCTTTCTAAACTGATGATTTCTTGTTTTAAAGTTATGCAGAGCATGGGAGCTTAGAAAGATCTAAGCCTTAACCTCACTTAAAAGAACAATGACAATTTCTCAAACAGATGAAACAAATGTTTCTCAAGAATTAGTTTTTTTAATTATTGCCTCAATTCACAATGTCACATTGTGATTTTTTATTGGCTTGGGACAAAAGGTTTTTACTAACAGCTTTACATAAGGCACTGGTCAGGTATGAACCCCAGCCTTATTACAGGGGGATAGACACAAGCTCTGCCAGTTGGAGAACCAGCAGAAGCTAAACACTGCAGAATAATTTATTTTAAAAAAAATAAAAATCTGTTTTACTTGTCAATTTTATGCTTAAATAACTGCTTTTGAGAACACCCCGAAATTTACAGGAGCCGAGGTAACAGCATAGCAACAGACGCTGCTGCTCAGAATAGAATTGTAGGAATGATTCTGCTAACGACATCCTCTCAATCTCATGCGTACCAATGTACACAGGAATAGTCTACAGAAGGCATCCCTGCTTCCAAGTCTAGTCAGGGCCCAAAGTTTTACACTCCAGAAACAACAATGCCGTATCCCACAGTTAAGTACAACAGCAATCCCCGCTTCACAACACATTCACTGAGAAGTTTGCTGTGTAAAGCTGGTCCTCAAAAAGAAGTTTCTTCCCCAGGTAACGCAATGTTTCCAAGCCCCGTACTGGCCTATGCCTGTAGGAAGTACCAGCTCTTTGGTTACACCTAAGAAATATGTCACGGCCTAAGCACTGAGCAAGTGTCCCTCCAGTTCAAGATGAAATACCCCTCTTCATTAAAAGGCTTCACCAATCTATCTTTGGGTCATATATAACATTACAACAACTATACAATGCACCATATTCCCAGGAAAAATGTTTATTTTGTGAATATCCTCTAAGGCCACGTATCCCAGACTAAAACTCAGGACAGACTACTAGGGCTCATGGACTCCTCGCACGAGAAGGACGAGAGGCCTCAGCTGCAGGTCCAGCGCAAGGCTCCTGTCTGGAACATCAGGGGACCAGGTGGCATTCTCAGGAAGTTTAAGTGCAACAGAAGCTCATTCAAAGTAATCTATTAATTGCCCACTATTTTCAGATCTGTCCATAGGCATCATAGACACATATAAAAGACTCTCCTAAACTACAGGAATCTCACACTCTGCTACAGGAGGAGCAACCCCACCATAGGATTATGGCACTCCAATTTTAATGTTTGGTTTTCACTCCCACTGAAAGAAGTTCCAAAGTTTTACTTTTCTAATAGATTCTGATCTACATTGGCATCCATTTGTTTTTATGCTATGGTTGTCCATTATCAGAAATATCTCCATGTCTCCTTTATAAAGTATAAAATAGTGTGAGAAAATAAAGACTGGGAGAAGTTAAATATCCCAAAGCTTTTCATTTTCTTTAGCAGGGAAATAATTTCAGTGCTTTTTCAATCCTCTTCAGTACTCATTCTAGTTTCTGGAGGCTTAATCCCAAATTGAACTCTCAGGAATTCATCTGTCTGTGCTACAAAGCCTAATTCTGAAATGTATCCTTGGGTCAGACTTTTAAAAAAAAAAAAAAAAAATTTCAGTTCTAGGAAAGAGCCTTGACAAAGCACAAAGACATTTCAGATAAGAACAGGGGCAGTGAAAGAGACTGAGATACAGGCAGTAAGAAACTGGAAAATTCAAGAGGAAAAACATTGACCTGAAAAGACAAAGGGCACACAGGAAAATCAGGGAGTCAGTAGACAGAAATCCAGCAAGACTGATGATCAGCCCAAGGAGAAACAAATGTCAACCCTTCCTCCCTGGGTGCTTTTACCACGAGTACTGAGTATGCTGGTGCTCAGCGTAGTAGCTTGTGAAGTCCCAACAGGGACCAACAAATAGCTTCCTTCTCATATTTACTTGTCTGTATCCTGCTTGCAGAGTCTCTCTGAGCACAGCAAAGGACACCTGAACAAAATAACCCCGAGAAGGGAGGAAGGTTGACAATTTGGACACACTTCCTGTGCTCTCAAACACATTTAACAACTATTCTAGTCAAGATCTTGCCAGGGTCTTAGACTTTATGTTTCTAGAAAGTAATTTATATAAATATTAGCTTCAACTACTAAATTGAAGAAAGATCATTTAGAAGTAACCGAGGCAGTTTAGAAGTTACTAAGGCACAGTCAGAATAGAAGTTAGAAAAAATAATTTAAAATTCAAAATTAAGCAATGGGTGTATCAAAATGTGTTCCCCAAAACATTAAATATCTGAACATTGAGTCTAGTTAATAAATGTACACCTTCCTTCCTATTGCATACGATGTCCAAAATACAATAGCTTTTGCTATTTAATATTATATTACTCCAAGACTGAAATGCTGGGGTTTGAACCCCGAGCCCCGAATTAAGGTTGACATGTGGGTGATTCCCACAGCCCTTCATACAGAGGTGGCGAGTTTGCTTTGGAAAAATTATGAAAAGCCATACAATTTTTTTTTCTGTAGCCTTATCACTATTTCAGGTTTAATTCTGTTTTCTGTATTGGTCTCATACTAAACCTGATGGAGTGATAGATTAAGGAAGGCAGCACAGAGAGTGCAATGCAATGAAGTAGCTCACACCCTGACTATGCACAGCATATATATCACAAGAGTTAGAACAGAGTGTGCCTTGCTTTAAAATTCACTGATAAGGCAAAAACACAGTAGGAGTTGAGCTGGCAGCTTGTGGTACGGGCCAGCAGAACTCCAAGAATACAATGACAAAAAAAGGGAAGCATAGATGAGAAAAGTGCTTTCTGGAGGAATCTGACAGAAATTGAAGGTGGTTTGATTATGGAGGAAAGATGAGATTAGTTCCAAGAACAAAATTATTAGAGATAGATATGAAATATAGGAGTCAAATGAGTGTAATTCTTCTGATCTGGAAAAGCCAAGGAGGAGAGGTTGGAATTTGATGGGGTGGGGGGGGAAGGGAATATTGCAACAGCAGTAGAATTACCTTACCAGACGGAAAGGTAGTATGGCAGAGATAGATTTACACTGCACCTAAAGAGAAACACGATGTACAATAGATTGGTGGTGTGGTTTGAGGCTTGGAATGGGGGCATGACCTTCCAGCAACTGGGAGGACCCCGAGTGGGGGTGAACCATTGTATTCCCTCCCCTTCCCACACACACTCTGATAAGAGGCAGGGAGTGGGTTCTAATTTCACTCCTGCCTTGGAGCTCGGAGAGGGAGGTTGTCCTTTCACTCCGTGGGACCTTGGAACCATTTCTGAGGGTTTTGTATATTTTATTTTTTGTATTTTTTCCCCTAATCTTTGTATATATTATTTTCCTTACCTCCCTTTTTCGTTTTCTGTTCCTTGTTAAACAATATACTTCATTTTTTTTTCCAAAGTGTCTCTCTCTCTCTCGGGGGGGGAGAGGTGAGTCCATAGTTCTGTTCCGTGTGGGTCCTGCCCTGAACCCCTTTTTACACGGAACCAGGACAATTGGGTAGGGAGAGAACAAACAAAAGAGGAATGCATAATGGAGTACTTGAGAGAAAATAGTAGAGGAAAATTAAAGCTGTCAGATTTATGAACCTAAACGACTGGGAGAACAGTGAGGTCACCAGTAACAGAGGAGGACAGGGAGAGGGGAAAGATGTTTTAGATACATTGAGTTTTGCTGAACAGGGAGTAGAAATGAAACATCCAAGAGACACTGAAAAGGCAAGAAGAGATCTGTGACAGGGCAGACAGTGCAAGCTGCATGGAAGGAGGCATACCTGAGAGTCACTCTCAATCTCTGACAACCCGTGACTTCTGAATTCCCACACAAATCTGTCCTACTTTCTGAATTTTTGCTGCCAAAGCTGTAATCAAAATATACTACTTTGCTAGCTACTAAGTTAAACCCTATAAAAGAGGGGGGTTAATTCACGACAAAGAGCTTCCATTAAAAAGTAATTCCTCATAGTAATGCCTTCAGTCTTAACTCAAACATCAAGACCCCAAGGCAATCTACAAACAGAAGAACAGTAAGATTGTTGCTACCTGAATAAACTAAAAGCCTTAAGTTTTGGTTACAGTGTTACACTACAGACTTACAAGCTTACACAATGTTTTGTTTACTTTTTAGTCATTTACATTTTTCAACCTTTACTGGTGTCAAGAGCAGTCAAACAAGGTTTTAAACCATTATCTTTAAAATTACCAATTTAGTAATGGTCTCTGAAATTACATATATACCAGTTTCCAACAGCAGAAAATGTACTTGGAATATAAAGGGGAAAAAAATTGATTTTAGCTGTCAGAGAATTATAGAGATACAAGCTGAAAAGATCTTCAAATCATCTAGTTTTTCCACAGAGATCTGATTTAGGTTTCTCTAAATCACAAGTTAGTCTAATTGGTTTTTTTTTTCCCCCCTGCTGCCTAACAGAGGCGAGTCCCCAACTTCCACAGACAGCTTGCCTGATCTGTGTTACAGTTAGAGCTTTCCTTAATATCTGAAACAACTTTAAAAACACCTCACAAGTTAAGCTTATTCATTCTCAGTCATTTTTACACACAGGACGATCTGCATTACTTCTCATCCTCCTAGCCTTTTAGTGTCTTCACTGAAAAGATTCCCTTCTCTCATGGTCTTTGTCAAAAGTCTGTTTTCGTCATATGTTCACCCATAAATAATGCAGTCTTTAAGATGACCATGACAATGTACTTTTAGAAATAAAGAACTCCACCAACTTTTTTTTTTCAGGAAAGAAAAAAAAAGGTAAACACTTCAAGTGCTTTTTACATGGGAAGTAGAATTTTGTTGGCTGAGCTATACAGTTAGTTAGATGATGCACCTCTACATCCTTAGTGTCAAGGTAGAGAAGAACGAGACTACTGGTACCTTTAACAGTAGGAACTTTCAAGCCTTGGGCTAGAGTTGGATTTTCAGAAGACAAGCTCACAAGACAATGTTCATGGTACACTTCTTGCTTCTCAGACAGTGTATGGATATCCACTGCCCCATGCCCTTCTCTCCTTTCTTCCACAATGTATTTCCTACAGACTTTGGCTTGGGGCACTTGCCAGAACTGTAACTTTTCTTTCCTGATTTTGTTCTCTAAGTGATGGTGCCAAAATTTTAAACAGCAAGCTAGCTTCTTTCTGGATTACAAATTGTTTGGACCCTGTATGGCCATGATAGGCCATGAAGATGCTGCCCCTTTGTGTTTATTTTAACTATGTTCCAGCCATTTCTCTTAAAGACATTCATACTAAATGCACTCTCCATCAGAAGATACATCTCTGCAATATCCTGGATAAAATTTGGTTTCTGCTGGGTGGGCTTTGGTGGGCATGGAATCCATGCGTGTACCCATATACACAAGCATCAAGCATATGATACACCACTGATAACTTGCCTGCATATGTGTTGGCCTTGTTCAAGAGATCTGTGCATGCATGCATGTCAGCAAAAGCACGAATCCCCAGGCAGTTGATAGGATGAAGCTGGGATTCCAAAAATTCACAGCAAGTCCTTTTCACATCCTGCAGTTGCAAGAGACCAGCAGCTGGGAGCAGTACCTGTAAGAAGCAAGAAGTGGTTAATATACTAATTCTGAGTTTATAAACAGTATTCTCAATATTAATAAAGAAATAGAAAAAATCCATTTAAAAATTAAGATGAAAACGGAGGAAAATTTCATGCAGCTGAAGACCTTAAAATCCAGCATTACCATGATTTTATCTCCCTGAAATACTATTTCAGATTTAAAATAACAAGCAACTTCTCTACCGCTGTGTTCACTGGGAAGTCATTCCATAGATTATAATTCTCACACTTCATGTAAACTCTTCCCAATATTCATTTACAAGTTCCCCTCTCACTGTTCCAAACACTCCATAATTACATCTCATTTCCAAGCCTTCAGCATTATATATTTGAACCAAAGTTTTCTAAACCATGATAGAATATGTAAAACTTGTTTGCATAAAAGTACTGGACATCGTATCATTTTCTGGCATTAATAATAGGCATCTTTGTGCAATTGACTCCAGTAAGGATTCAATTCAGCTTACAGAGAAGTCTGTGATTGTCTGGAAGAATGAAAGCTCAAGTGTTTAGAAGCCTGAGCATATAGAACATTCTGTAACTCATTAAAACTCTGTATCAGTAAGGAATTAGTGTAAATGACGTATTTGTCCTTCAACTTTCACAAAGCAAGCAAAAAGTAAAAAAAAATATAAAAATCTGTAGAACATACACTTTATTTGCCCACTAAAATTGAAACATATTTAGATGAATTATAATTGTGCCTTCGAGTGAAATTCCATACTTCTATCAATAATATCTTCTTCATAATATTTTCATTTTCTGTGCCCTTAACAGTTATTTTAATGAGACTTCTAGTTTAGAACATTCAAGTGTGAAATTAATGTTAGCTTGCATCTTCAGTGTGTGACAACAGGCAAGATTTTAACAGAAATCTTGCAGCTGTTCACTTACACATAGAGAAACCATACTACTATAAGGCTGCATCAATAACAAGCAAGCAAACAATACACCAAAGACCATGGCTGCTCTACTCTTGTTAGTGCTTGCTTTTCATTTAAACAATTACTTGGGTAGAATAAGAGTCAAACAAGAAGAAAACTCTAAGAATAAAAAAGAGCTGGAAGAGCAGAGTAAAATAATTTAGAAAACTTTCTACATGAAAGCTGCAGATGTACTTCTACTTTACTGCTCTTTGGAAGAAGTTTTAGTCTTAGTGTCTGTAGAATCAAATATTTGCCATAATCTCTGGAAGCATCAGTCTACTTGGCTTCTAAAGAGCTAGTGTTACTGTTTACTCTTCAGCCTTTTCTCTTGAAATAAAACTAGCAATTGTGACCCAAATAAACCAAAAAGGACTTCAAGTGATACAACTTTGTAAAGCTAATGTCTCTTTAAATTTTTTTGCTCCTGCTTCTACTATTTGTGACCATTCCTCTCCAATGAGCTTGCCATTTTTGAAGCCTGCTTGAAAACCACCTGTTACTTGAGATACTAATCCTTAATTTGGAGCATTAATCCACTCTAGGCTCTGTTTTACACATTTGGCTATCAAGGTAAAGAGCAAAAAGGAAGGATCACACATTTAACAAGAGTTTGCTTTGAATATCAACTCTCAGTAAAAAAGAAATGAAGGAAAAATAAAAATGAGATTGCACTGAGATACACAGACTGCTGCTAAGCAAAAGCACTAAAAAATAGTGATAAAATAGTGAAAAAAACCTTAAATCTAAAAAATAGTGATAAAAATCTTAGACTTATATGATATTTTCAAGGATTATCTAACAAAATAAATGAAGATCTGTATGTAACAGGCATGTGTCAAAGTCACATAGTGAGCTTAAAGGTTACTAATGACAAAGTTAAAACAGTACAGTGAACTCATTTTATTTTAGCATGTTTATTAAAATGTGATGATATTCCTAAGAATACAATTTCTATTACTAGAACTATAGTATGATTAGTTATAACAGAGAGTAAATAGTTCATTTGATAGTAAACTCTAGGATAAGATACAGTAATGAAATTATACACCAAAAAATCAAGGCTAGAAATCTTACACCAGTGCCTATTAACACAACTTGTCCCAATGAAGCAAAGATTTCACACATGCTTACAGATTCAGTAACTAATTCAAGCAGTCTTAGATAATTTTAGGCATCAGTATAGTTGAGCAAACAGCTATGAGAACAATCCTTGACCAATTAAATGGATTCAGTAGAAAAATATGTAAAATTATCATCACTAAACAAAATCAAAAGGTGGAATTTAATAATAGTATGCAAAACAGAATTTAAGATTTGTATGCACAGTCACACTGATGCACTTGCTCAGTGTATAAATATGAACAGTAAAGACATGTTACAAGATATAGATCATTCTTCATTATGGGAAATATACATCAGTTCTTAAATTACTGTAACTGAGTTTGTAAAGTTATGGATTTCAACGCATTTTAATTATCAGACAGTAAGACATTTAAGTATATTTGTGTATTCTGCTATTAAAAAGGAAAAGAGAGGCAATATGCATTAAATTTATCCGATTGAAGTGATACATTGGGCTTTGGTTACTAGGCAACAAGAGCTGTGATAACATCTAGCTATTTCTGTTTGTACCTATAGAACTGTTAGCCTGGAAGCTGTAAGAACCTGTGTTTAAAAATAGTTTGATCTCAGGCAGATTCACTCTGCTGAAACCAGGGACAGAACTACACTGGGGGGGGACCCCAAAAGTGCTCTCAAACCCATAAAAAAAATTACTACATAGAAACTGCAGTACAGATTACATTTAACTGCTGACAACTCCAAACTGGTAGGCTATAGCTCAGATTTATTGCCAAAAATATCCAGCAGAGGGTACCCTAACTTTCCTTTAAAGATCAAAACCACTTTAATATGCATACTGCTTTGTACCCCACGAAACACACAAGGGGAGGAAGGGAATATCTCCAGTTGCTTATTCTATGAAAACACCTCATCACAGCAATTTTTTTATCATCAAAGAAACCGAACAATTATTACAGACGGCATTCTCTTTTTTTCTGTCAAAGACATAGCAATGAATCTTGGAACAACTGCTACGTTTCCTAGAGCAGATCATTTAACCCTTGCAAGTCCTTGAAGACTATGGTTATCTCTCCCTGGTTCTCCTTCCTGCAGTGGTACTTCTATTCCCAAAGCTGTACGCACCTGCCACACCAAATACACCTTTCCAACCCCACTGAGACAAAAAGGACTGTGACTAGGTATAAGTTTGGGGGGTTTTTAAGTCCACCTGCATGGTCGCCTGCGTAGTTAGGACGGATCAACTTAAGGCCCTAAACCTGGGTCCCTGTTTTCAGTGGAGTAGGTTCCAGCCCCTCAAACTAACACAGACCTAGAGTTAGCCAGATGAGTTCGTACCTGAGGCTGCTGCCCTCTCTTGTGGCCTTTCAGACACATGCAGGAATATGTTGAGGGCTAAGGGTACTGCTGTCACCTGCAGCTTTTCTCCTTTTTTTTTTCCAGACAGCATCATGACTCTGTTCACCCTTGTGCAGCTGGATGTATTTACCAAAACATAGATAATACCAAAACAGACAGGTGTTGAGCTCTGAGACAAGAGGCAGCTGTTACAGGCAGGCACCTCTGCAGTTACTTGTGATCCATCAGTTCACACAGCCCCTTGCTCCCCCATGTTGGTACAACTTTGTGCAACCCACAGGCTCTTACTAAGTGTCCTGATAGTTGAGAATGGAGGACAAAGTTCCATGGATGGAGCCACCAAGATGATCAGAGGTCTGGAGTATGTGGTATTACAATGAGAGCCTAGGAAAACTGAATTTGTACAGCCATAAAATAGAAGACAAAGGGGAGATCTTATTACTGTCCATAACTAATCTAATGGGAGGGTAGAGTGAGCCAGACTGTTCTTGAAAACGTATAGCAGTGGGACAAGAGGCAAACAGGAACACAAGAAAATCTGATTGAGGAGTTAGGTTGTTTCTTAATATTTTTATATTTGTTTGGGGTTTTTGTTTTGTTTTAAAAAAAAAAAACAAACAAACCATGAGGGTTGTTAAGCTGTAGAATAGGTTGCCCCAAGAAGCTGTAGGATCTCCAAGCTTGGAAATATTAAAAATTCGGTGTGCATTCCCCTCAACCTGTTTTAACTGGACCTGCTTTTTAAAAGTTCCATGCAAGTAAAATTTAAATTGATTAAAGCTTTCTGCCTGCTGATTTAAATAAATTTTATTCAGTAATTTTATAACAAATCTATGCTATCATCTTTGCAGTGCTAGATTCTCCTAGCCAGTACCTGCAATACGAAGATGCTTAAAACAAAATTTTAATCTCCACTATTTCCAAATTTTCTGGTATTTCTGTAACATTTCTGTCATGAATTCTTGCCCAGATTCAAATTGATACCCATCAAGAATGCATTAAGATCAGTAGAAAGCCAACATGAAAATAATGAACATATTGAAGGTTTTGAAAACAAGATCCCACAGCATAAACAAAATCAAAATTTCTCAGAACATTATAGTACTTCGCAAGCAAATAAGCCAATATAAATCAAAGCAGGGTGTCCCAAGAGAATTGAAGAATGTATTGTCTACAATAGAAAAAAAAAAATCATTCTTTATCACATGGAGGGAAAAGAAAAATCTGTAACATTAGGAAAGAGACTAACCTAGGAAAGCAGATGTGTGAGAATCTGAACACAGTACAATGCGACACAGAAGCACACAGGAGATAGTTACATCCTTGCTAATTGCAGATATGCCATATTTTCAGTTACAATATAAAAAACAAAATCAGACTCAGAGAGCAGTAGTTATGTGAATGCCTGTCACAAAACAAATCTTGAGGAAATATAGTAAAGTTTCACTTCTATTCCTAAGGTTTAAATAACCATTTCAGCAAACTAAACTCCTTCACTTGCTGTTTATACTATCATGGCATAAGGAAAGAGGAAATAAAAATAAATTCAAAGATTATTCAAATATCTTATTTTTTTATTCACATCTACATGCATCTGTGTTGCATATAAAACCATGGTTTCTAAGTGAATCATAGTCTAAGTTCTAGTGAAATTATTCAGCACTAGACTGAAGTGACATTATTTGGGAGTATGCATACAAAAACATTAAAACACATACAAATATTTTAACACTTGCACTTTGGAATAAAATGGATGTCGTCCCAATTCTGGAAAATTCAACCCTGTTAGCACTTCTATATAAACAACATGTGTAAGTATAGGTGCACTGCTCCAGCATTAAAACACCCAAATAAGATGTTGTACTGTATTTAAAGATGTGCATGAGCTGCAAGTTTAAAATATGATACCATGTACATTAAAAAATACACCTTCTGGGTATCTTAACATTCTTGACTTTACAGGCTATTTCACAATGAAGACTTGGTGGTATAAATTTATCCTTTAATGAGCCCCATCCAATTAAAAATCGGATGTGGGTGGCAGTTCTATAGCATCAGAGGAAGGAATCAGACTCCTAAGCAAGGTACAGTCCTATTCCTCCACGTTCTCTTAGTACTAGGCACAAATTGGTAGTGCATCATTTCAGCTGAAAAGCAAATAATCATGATAATGCAATATTTTTAATGACTGACATGATCTACAAAGTATTAAGCAGCTCACAACTCAGAAAGCAGTGAGAGAGATTAAAATGGAGTGTAAAGAAAAAATAACTGGTTTATATACCTGCTTTTTAACCAACTTCATAAACCATTTTTAAGAGTCCACTTCAGTTAGTGATAAGCAGTTTATAGAAGTAACTGATCTGCTCAAAAATTTCCTTTAGAAGGTATACCACTTTAGAATATTAGTCTAACCACTAATTGTTAATTAAAACATTTGGAGTAGAGGTGGGTTTTTTTGCTGTTCTCTTGAGGATTTTTAAAGGGCATAGGTGTAGAAGTTTTGGGAGGGATTTGGGATGAAGTTAGGGCTTGCTGAAACACAGAAACAAGGTTCATGAAGCAAACAGAGTAACAGAAGGGCCACTTAATGAAGTAACACACTATAATCAGTGATGTCCATCCAGTCTACAAGAGAAAAACATGCAGTCTTGTTTGGCTTCAGGGCTCCTCTACATCTTCTCTACCAGAACAGTGCACTAACCATCATGTAATTGCATTTTGGCTTAAGCCTCCACACAAGAGAGACAGCTTGATTTTCTATTCTGATGGTTATTTTTGTTAACAGTCATGAGCTTAGCCTTTCATATCCTCTTATCCTGTTAAAAGATACTGGAAATAGAAATGAAACATTGTCTCACTTGGAATGAAACATTCTTGAACCTGAAATCATTTTAATTAGAATTTTAGAATTTTTTTTTTCAGTGAAAAAATTTTAGACATTTTGATTTGATAGGAGCAAGATTTTTTATTTGGTCCCTGAATTTAAGTATACATACAGTAATTCATCTGAAATGAAAGCTCAGAATCCTTTATCATACTGTAATTCAGTGCTTAGAGTGAACAGCTGCATAAAAATACCTTCATGTCTTCTCAGGGACAGGATAATTTAAACAAGACTAACTACAGTCAGAACAAAGCCACTGGCTGCTGCTACTTTGTCACTCAAGAACTGGACAATTTATTCTTTAGCTATGGGAACTGAAGTGCTAACCAGTCAAATAATATACAAAGCTACCCTGCAGAAGGATTAAAAGAAGCTGAAAACATTAAGCAGACAGGATAACATAACTCACACTACATGGTCTTCTATCTTTCTGTAAAGAATCCCACAAAGAATCGCTGTACCAGCTGATCCTTTCAGCTGGGGTGCTTCCGCTCTAGGATTTACTCATAACATCTCACACCTTCAGTGCCAGACCACCCTCAGCCTCAGCCACCACTGACAGATACACTGAGTTCAGTTATCCCAAAGACCACTATGATCAAAACATTTATAAAACATTCCCTCAAATTCAAGAGGTGAAAGGCTGACAAAAGCAATGTTCATGTGCTGTTTCCTGAAGTACAAAAGACAGCTCTGGCGGGACCGAGGGGGAGGACACTGGGGAAGGAATTGTTGTTGGGTTGTTTTTGTTTTATTGTTTGTTTGGTTTTTTCCTACATGACAGGCTGACTGACTTGTAACAAACAAGGCTTGTTGTCCTAGTATAAATGCAAATTTTCTTTTTGAAAATCTTAATGACAGGGATTGAAGCACCACTTGCAAAACTCTAAAGCCTGTGCTAGAAACAAATAGCAGCATGACTTGGAGAGAAGATTGTGAACCTCTGTTTTCTCTCTTATCCCATTCTCAGGTACAGAAGATGCATCCATACTACCAAGTTTTACAGTAATACAGAAGAACTAAGGACAACAAAACCAGCATGAAGTAGAAATGCTTTGTATGGATGGTGCTTCAGTATATAAACTCTGTCAAGATTAACATCTAAGGTGCAATAATTGGCCCTTCAGTGGACGCAAAAGACATTTGATTACTCCAAACTTTTAGGGGTACAGTTATGGTTTCATATTTTATTGAGATAATATTTTACTTATTATTCTGTTTCCTACAGCATACCATACGTAAATTGTCCCAGAAATATCACAAGGGAATATGTCCTCAAAAAAAAAAAAAAAGATAAAAGGTATTAGGCTTAGTAACAAATTTCATAATCAGTTTAATCTAGATGTTGTGCTTAAATTCAGGTATGTAGGAATTCTGCTCCTATAGTACATGACATCTCCAGCCTCCCATTTGAATTTTTCTTCAGATGAAGGTTTAATGCATGCGTTTTGTGATTTAAAGCAAGACCAATAACCAGAAAACAGAAAAATTTTCAAGAAATACTATATTCAGTTTCAAAAAAATACACCTTATATTTAGCAACATACGGCTGAACCTACTTGCAAATAAGAGAGGTCAAACATGGAGTCTTTTCTTGAAGTGGCTTCATTTACTTATAATAAGCACCTTCAATTTTACAGAGGTGGATGGGCACACATGCTTTAATTGTACATAAAATGGTTTAAAAATGACCTCTGTGTTTTATGTTGACTACGGTTGTCTTTCAGGTTTTGCCACAGGTACCTTTATGGTCATACACAGAAATAGATACATGCATGCCTATGGTAAAGGTCACAGCTGAGATGAAAGTAGCTGCTTTCATCTGACTTGACAGAGAAGAGTCTCCAACACAGCCTAGCAGCACGGTGATTTTTGAAGATCACAGACTCAGAGAAGTTGCACAAGCTGTTCAGTCGGAGAAGGCAGTTTACATACAGAAGTTCTTATTCACTAATGTCTAGTTCAAGGGAAACCACATCCTAGCAAGGCAGGATGAAGGCACCAGGTTTCAAAAACTTGTGTTCTCAGTCCTGATTACGTCTGATCTACCCTTTGGTCATCATATTTCTGTTTGTCCTTTTTTTTTTTAAAAAAAAAAAGTCTATTCAAGTCCGTAAATTCTTTTGGGCCACACTATATTTATAGCTTGTTGCAATAATACTCTTCATAATGAAATCCCAATCCTAGCTGACCCATAAAACAAAGAGTTAAAAATATTTTCCAGGCTACCCTAGAACTTTACAAGCTAAATATATTGTCAAATAACAGTTAAAATCCCTGTCTTTTAAAAATAAAAAGCAATACATGCCTTCCTAATCAACTGCATGAAAAAAAAAATCTTCAACTTTCCTTCTGCATGCTCTTCCAACTGCATGTTCTTCCCACCTTATTTTTAGAAAGCAAGCACCCTTCTGGTGTAGAAGCTGAGCACTTCCAAACAGTTCTAAGATCAACCTTAAGTCATGGTAATAATGAATATAAAATCTCTGTAATGAAAATACAGTGATAACAATATATTAGACCAAAGCAATAACCTATTCACCCCAGGAACATCCATCTTCATCCACTATGAGAGTGCATGAAACCTCAGAGAAAATTCAACATAACAGAAAATGTTTCCTTGAAACCTAAGGAACAGCTTGCTCATTAAGCACAAGGACACATCTTACCTTTTAGAACAGCATTTCTAGTTAATTAAAACCAAACTTCACTTGAGAAGGAGTGGCAGTGTCTTGAGCTTTCCAAGTATATAAGGGCTGCAACAAGACAGGAGCTTGGTCTTCCAGGTTTGAAAGCAGATAGCAAAATATTGTGGTGTCGACTATGGTTCTGGTTGGTCATCAGGCATGCAAGCCTTCTTTTAAGAGTAGGAAAGGGGTAGAAGGTAGAGCAAGAAATAGCAAAAATTCTTTCCTTCTTAGAACTGTTTTTGTCTAGCTCTGCTGCAACCAGTCACGGATCTCTTCCAGACTCTCAGCCACACTTGAAGCAAGTTTGGCAACTGGCTCGAGACAGTGTCTGTTGTGTCCTCCTTCCTGCCTCAACATGTGGTTAAGCCCAGTATTTACTGAAATGAAGTTTTACAGCACTGCTTTGCTTCCATCACCACCACCCCTTCCTTTGTTCCTTTGTCTTCTCCCCCTTGAACAAAGAGGGGAAAAGGAAACCTAGGATTGAGGAAAGTAGAGCCGGTGAACCCAATCCAGACCTAGATATTATATGCTCTCACCTAGTTAGGGAGGTAAACCTTAGAGGGTGAAAATACCTGCTTTGAAAGATAGTCTATCTAAGGGTAACCCAAGGTTCACAAGCAATCATGTCCAAAACAACTAGCACACCTGAAAAGCACACTGCTCACCTTCTGCATCCTAGGCATGCTTCTATTCATTACACAACCACTCTAGGCATAACAACAATAGCAATAATATGTATGCACAGGTATGTTTTTGTGCGCTTCTCTCTAAGTATCCTAAAACAAAAGCTTATTATCTTTCAGCATAAGTAAATAACTATTTTACCCTTAAGAAGGGCATGTGCAGCCTTTAAAGCAAATAGATATTGGAAGAAAAATAAGAGTCCTTGTTTAGTCATTTCAGTCAATCTAAAAGAGGCCTGAATTCTCTCCCTGTCTTGAATGATTGCTTTCCCATGTCTTTAACAGCTTTAAGCCTTTCCCTAAAGCATGCTATTCCTGTCATATTTCAGACCATCCAGCAGAGCGTTACAGGTGAGAACACAGATTTATGCAATGACAGAGATGCCGCTGCGCCATTTTTTACTCTCCTTTTTAAAGCCACTATTTCACAATGAGCAGAAGTTTTCCTAAGGTGACTACAGGATGTTATTCTATTCTCGGAAAAGCTGTTAATCTAAAACACAGTAATACGTAGGAGTAATCCAAATTTATCTTTTCATGTGTTACTTTACACTTCCCAACATTAAATTTGTTCTCCAATCATGCTAGCCCAACATCTAGCTTAGCTAGAAAGCAGTGAAGCCTTCTATTTTTGTCTGGTCTTGAAAAAAAATCCTTAAACCAGTTCATCTTTTGCTACCTACTTTTCAAAACTGCATAAAATCTGTCCTTCTTTGGAAGCTTGTGACACATCACAACCATTTTTGATACAGTGAAAACCAACTATTTATTCCCATTTGTTCCTGTGCCCCCTAAGGATCTTTGATCTATTTATTGCTCATCATGTGACAACTTAGGAGGGGCTGTAACTAACGACTTTCAAAAACCTTTGATATGGTTATTTCAGGACCACTCCAAGAGTTACAGGAGGTTTTTAGGAGCTATGCACAACACTTAAATAGAATTCTAAAACATACGGAAAGCTTGAACTTCCCTTATGTTACCTGACACTATCAAGTAAAGGAAAAAAAAGCTTGATAGTCTCTCCAGTGCTCAGGATTACTAGTGAGATTGCACCAATTCAGTAAAATGTGAGCTGAAACTGAAAGGAATAGCCAGCTAGAGAATATGATGGTTTTATACTTTTTCAGCCATTTCACTTCAAATGTTTCTTCTCTATGGGTACAACAGAATTATTTTTACATATATGTCCATAAAATTCTGTTTGCCCTGATATTCTTATTCATTTGCTTCAGCAACTCGTCTTTTGACCCTTTCTTTAATCCTACCCTTGATGTGTAAGATGATGTACCTTGCACAGTCCGTTGGTTTAACTGGGACTTTCTACCTTAATTAGTTTTTGGCACTTTGTTCACACGTGGCTCTGGAAGCCTACACGCTCTCCTAAATCACTCATTAAAGAAACAATATGCAGGAAATGAACAGCTGTTATATTTAGAGCTGCAGTACTGAGTAAAAGGTTTTTTTATTCTTTTTATCATTTAAATTAAACATGCCTGTTTAAATCCCTCAGTGACTTCCCATTCACCTCCCACAGCAATCAGAATCACATGCTTCAGAAGTGCAGGATTACAGATCAGTTTCTCTTCTATAACGTACTCCTGCCTCAACCACACTTCTGTGTCACCCCATCACCTCCTCCATGAGTTTCTGATTCACTCCTTGGCTCTTGCTTAGACCATGCTGACACAGCCAAGCTACAAGCTTCTTCCACTGCCTCTGCCCAGAAGTCCCTTCCAAATAAGCAAAAACAAGTGGGTTTTACCCCCCTTCAAAACATCATCTGAAGGAACAAAGATTTTGAGATGGGGAAATTCTGTAATTCAGTCCCTAAGAATTGTCTCTCTCCAGAAGAAGTACAAGAGACGCTGCCTCCCAAACACACTGGCATTTAATAGTCCAAGACAGTCTTTTACAGCCTCAGGATTATTTTAATTCACTCCTCATATCTTTTGATCCAAGTTTTAGATTTGTCTTTAGCTCTTGTGTTCATTCTTCGTTCTGCTTCTTCCTTACACATTTCTCTTCAGCAACTACAAGCTAGTGTACAACAACTCAAATGTCCATTCTGGTATCTTTTTATTCTTACAAGGCTCATACCCTTCTGCCTACCTAATTGTCTTTATGAATCAAGTTCTGGGATCACCTAGTCAGCATGACTATAGAAAAAAAAAAAATGTTATAGAAAGAGTCATTGGCTGGAACATGCCAACAAAAAGCAAGTAAAACATCACTTGGAGGACAGAAGCAAATAGCAGTAAGATACCTTCAGAAAAGAAAAAGAAAGGTGTTAATGTAAAAATGTTAACACCTCAGGTTGCCACTACTAGTAGGTGCAACTACTCGTTCTCCTAATTAATTTTTCTCTCTGTGTTAACCAAAGCTACAGCTGTACAGAAACAGCAGTTGCCTTCTCTACAAACTCCCTTTGCTATCTCCTGGAACTTCACCATACTTTCTATAACCAAGGGGAAGGAACAGTAAAGAATTTTACCCCTAAATGAAGAGGTATGATTGTATTTATTCAGCTTGGCTTAAAACAATTTGGGAAAGTCTGCTCTAGGTCCAGAACCACAATGCAAAAGGTGTTGAAAAGGTGTGTCCAAGAGACCTTTGAGGAAGCCAGCGAAGCTCAAGGCAGAACCCAGGGAAGAGCAGTGTGTTTCTGCCTGCACTGCTCCGTGGGGCTGGCTGGGCTGGACACGGGTGGTTGGGTCTGCACCTGCTGCAAGCGCACGCGCCCCCAGCGCCAGCCGCAGCACATGGAGCTGCAGCCACCTTGCTGCCGTCGGGCTGCCAGGTTCAGGAGCATGCAACACTTCTCATGTGAAGCACACAGTACTTTTTCCTTCTTCCAGGTCCCTAAAGAAAGCCAATCAGAAAAGGAAATCCTTTAGCAGGATCAAGTGTATTCCAAAGCCTCACGCTTGGCTGACAGACATCTTCAACTAAACCAAAACTCCCAGCTTCTCCATCTTAAAAAACAGTCATAGAAAGGGGACAGACAGTGCAGTAACTATACCTATTCTGCAGTGCACGTATTAATATTGTGCCCCAAACCCAGACAGTTTCTACTTTCCACGTACATAATAGCTAAAGTCACAAAAGATATGCTAAGGAAAGAAAAAAGTAGAGAAAAATACATACTATTCAATATGCCTTTAAAAACGGAACAAAATACTTAGTTTCTCTGCAAAGTTGTTTGCTTAGTATTATGGTCAGCAGCTCTTTTATGCAAAGGTTATTCATTTCAAGTGAAAATTAATGAAGCTTATATTGGTAATAAAAGATGCCTGTGGAAAGCTCACACTCCTCTTTTCCTTTCCCTCCTACACTCGCTCTCCTGACAGGCAGGCATGTATAAGCAAATGAAGAATGCATAGTAGGATTATTTCACTGGAAAAATTAGATAATTTACTGTTGCCTGACATGTCTTACAATGCATATAAATTCAAGAAGTGTGCCACTGCCTCTCCTCCAGCTAAGTCACATCCTAGTTGTGCCCGCACAGTATTGAAATCTTCAAAGCTGTTGTCACAAATACAAAAAAAAAAAAGGGTCAAAAGAGGTAACCCGATGGTTGCCCGAGGCCTAATGTATGAAATAGATACAATAGCAAAAGACAGTGGTACTCCACTGGTACTCTTTCAGTACACAATCAAGCAGTATACTATAAGGCTGTTTAGTCCAACATCAAATTCTTGCCCAGCAAGACTGAAGCATCTTTGCATGAATAGTTTTTAATGACACTCATGTCAACTTGGATTTAAGTACCTCTCTGCAGTGTCAGCAAGCCCCTAATATTATCAGAACTGTGCAGGCATAAAAGAATTAAAGTGAAAGTCTTGATTACCATATAAAGACTGGTTCCAACATGCACTAGAATTAACTAGTATTTTTTTTTTAATTCAGTTTTAATCATGAAGTCATTAGGATGATCCAGTTTTACCTTTTAACCTGAATGACTCTGAATACAACTTCAGAATTTGCCAGAACTTCCAGAACTTAGTATCTATGGCACTGCAACTATGATGGAGATAAGCAGAAAGACCAAAGGCTTGCTTATTTATAAAGCCCTATTAGAGAAAATAAAGAACTCCATCTCCTAAAACTTTAATAATATCTGTGTGAAGGAAATAAGACCACCAACAGCTTTTGACAGTCTCTATTACACATTACATAGAACACCTTTTGTAAATAAAAATGCTTTCAAGAATTAGTGCATTTGTCTGAAACCTATTAGCAAAGAAAAATGTGTTTGTGGACAGGTTTTAGGTCTCCATGAAAACCACATAAAAAGCGATGGCAAGCTGAAATACGATAGTAGATACATGATAGTTTCAAGATCAGGTCAAGTCCAGAGTTTATCAAAGATGAGAGAATGACAAAGATTTTAACTCTGCCAGAAACAAGCAGGATTGTTTGAACACCTCACAGTTCAATAATTAGCACCTTACTCGTCATATAACGAAGTCAAGGAGGGGCTGTCTACAAATATTTTACAAGAATTTGCACATAAAAGATGGTTAAAGAAACACTAAAGTTGTTGCATAAACTAGAAAGTTGAAAGCATCAGCTCAGTTAGCCTCTGCCCTTAAGATCTCTACATCGTATGATGTACAACTGTCCTTCAACCTTCCTTCTTCCTCTCTTCCCAAAAACGTTCTCACAATGGCATAACCCATGAACCACAGTGACGGGAACCATCAGTGAAGCTGCATGTCTTTGCATGTGGGGATGCAACACGTGGACTCCGAATGCCTCAGTGCTCCAAGACAAAGGATAAACATTTTGTATTGGAACTCCTCAATTTTAGCCCTGATTCCAAGTGCCTAGTACAATACTTACAGCAGCGGTTACAGACAACAGTGTTAATGACTCATTTTTTGACAACTGTATTTCATCTAAAAATTAATGCAGCTGACACTTTAGTCTGTTACCACATAACCTGCTTTTACTTGGTGAGAAATGATAAACCTGTACCTCATTTGTAAATGACACATCCTGACAAATTATCCTTTACCTACAGAAACTCAAGAAGTAATAAAAGAGCCCAGGTATATGGTTTAACACTTGGCCCTCCAGCTAAAAAAGCTCAGACATATGCTTGCCCCTGCAGCAAGTACACAACAAGTTGTGGCATACAAGATGGTAAGAGTATCAAGTCTTAACAGGTCAAAACTTCAAAACAATATTCCATTTTTGTACCCATTTGAGACATCAGAACATAACAGAAAGATTTCTTTGTTTGAATGGTGCTAAAAAATTGTGCAGCAATGGCAATTTAACATTTCATGTTATTTAACATTGGAGAGAAAATCCATTTTTGAGCAACTGCATCAATTGCCATCAGCCAAATCTGTCCAAAATGTTAGCTTACAGATTATTTGGATTTCAGAATTCAGTATCAGCTGAGAAAATAAAACTATATGAACAGCTGGAAAGAGAGCCGTACAGTTTTACTGATGATTTGGCCTAACAGTCTGCCTAAGAACTACGCAATGCACCAGAATACTTTGCTGAGGGTTTCTGGCATGTTTAATTTAAGTCAAATGAAATAAAAATTCACAGATTTCAGCTCTAAAGATGCTATCAATAGTATTTATAAACTAAGTCAAGTCAGAGTTATTTTCATTTTAAAAATCTACTGCAGCTCTTGACAGAGAAATCAGTGCAATATTGCTCCACTTTTTTTAGGGAAAGTTGTAACTCATCCAGTGGAAAAAAAGAAAAAAGCACAGTGTTAGTATTGCCTGACCTAGCTTCATTCTTCTTTAGGAGCATGCAAAGTTTAGTAAGAAACCAGTTCAGAAGGATACTCACATGGCCCAATACTCTGTCTGCAGTACCAAACAATCAAATGGCCATGTAGTGCAGGAAAACTTTGGAAGCTAAACCAAGATGAAAAAGCTGTAAGAAATGGCTGTCCAGGTACTGTGGAGATGCAAGATGATAGCTGTACAAATAACTGTGGGGAGAAAAAAAGACCCCACTGGCTTAAAACATACATCTAGGAACTGTAATATGTATTCAGTTAATAAGTAATACAGGGAAGATTCCAGTGGGAAATACAAGTATTCTCTGAAGAATGATTTATAAGTGCTGTCACCAGACACTTGTGGTCAGTAAACAGAGGCAAATAAAAGTAAAAAAAGAAAAAAAAAAAGGCCTTTATCAACAACCTGTAAACTAAGGGATGCAAATTTAACCTGTGGTACAGCAGTAACAGTTTTATTAAGTTACTTGCATCTGCTAAAAGCCTGTTACTTCTTCTAGCCAGAAAAATTGCCATCGTTACCCAGCCACGCTGTCCAGTGTATAATAGTCTATTTGAAAACCACTCAGCAATTGTGTTAATTCAAGATAAACAGTTATGGAGTCCTGCATTTCAGAAGAGTGCACAACTGGAGAGGTATTGGACCTATATTAATTACCTGTTGGTCGCTTGGTGACATGCAAGGTGTTAGTCATGACCAATAGGGTGGTAATTGCCTAGACCCAGCCTACCCAGCACTCTCTTTTCACACTATAATTTCACTTAAACCATTTCAATTTCCATGATTATCAGAAAGTCATTAAAGAAGAGGTGATTAGGGAGGCACATCTGCAAATGCATCAAGATCAAACTTAGCCCCCTCCTGTCCTTTGTAGCATTTTTTTTTTATAACAGGGTGTCTGAAGGAAAGAATATGAAATCACCATGAGACACAGGCATGAGGAAAAGAACTAACTTTGTTACCAGATCTGATATTCAGAGGAAGCTGGAGGCCCCTAAACAGAGGACATTTCACATGTCCCACCCATACACAACTCTATGATGCATCATAACCAGACCTCTTCTAAATAATCTGTTCTGAGTATTTTCATTTGAGGTTATCCTACCTCTCAGCAGAACAACAAACAAGGAATGTTACATGCTGCACAGGATTCTATTTTTGCCTTTAAATTAGTATCCAGTAAAGATCAGGCACAGTAAACATAGACCCTATGTTTACATGGCCTTCATATTATTGATGGCACACATTTTCACTAAATTTTATTGGAACCAATATCTACTCCTTAGTGGTTGGGTTTTTTGGTCCTCTTCAATGGAAACAAGCCTGGATTATTCATTCTTCTGCAATCTAGTCTATGCGATGGTCTCTTCAAAAGACATTATGCATTTTTCTCTCAAACATTTTAAAAATTGCTTGTATGCATCTTTCTTCCTCTCCTCTGCCCTCCTACCTCCAAATCAGATAGAAGTTTACAAGATCTTCTGTAGGCCATACTCTTCTGTTAGCGCTGAGTTTTAGAAGAAAATTGAACATCTCAAAAATAAAAATAATTTATTGAAACTAGTTTTAACATGTGGCAGTACTCTGAAAATAGACTTGCATATTGGCACCTCCTCATAACAGATAGTTCCCTGTATGAAACTGAAGTCTTGTCCCCTAAACACATTGAAAGACACCCTACTGTGATAAACCAGATTACTTCCATTCATTCTGCATTTGGTTCATTAGACATCTTATGCTAGTACGCATAAATACTTACAAGAACAAATCACTCAAACTGGTAGTTACCAAAATTAAGAGGTACCACAACTTCCTTCTCCCACAGCTTGACAACCACTTTTATGTTCTCATTCTCTCTCTATTGGCATAAAGTGAGTGCTAGAATCAATGTCATGTTACTGGTGAAGACAGCCCACTCAATGACAAAGAAATAAACCCTTTGTTTTACTCACAGGATAATAATTTCACTATAGTCCACATTAACAAGGCTTCAGAGGACTACCAGGTCCAGTTGGAGCCCTTGCATATTAAAAGTGCAGATATTGGGGAAACAAAGAGTCTAGAAGAGCAAGAAGAGTGATAAAAGATTTAGAAAGCACTTCCTCCACATAAAAGTTTATGATGTTCAGTCTAAATAGCTTATATAAATGAGAACAGTCGATACATAAGACTGTTACATCAAAACTATAGAATTATAGAATGTTTGGGCTGGA
>NW_008594446.1:6184-11591 GCF_000691845.1 Merops nubicus | reverse complement strand
TTTTATTTGCTATGTATTTGAAAAAGTATCTGACACACAGGATCAAAAAGCAAGCAAGATGCAGTTTTTCAAGCTTTGATGTAGCTTTGAGGAAGCTTTTTGATGCTTCCTGCTACTAGCAGGTCCTGGCTTTGAGCTTTCATGCTGCTGATATAGAAACTACATGTGTGAGAGACCAGGCCAGATGACTTGAGTGTCTGAAAGGTGCACAGGGTTTCTGTGTCCCACAGATAGGTGCAGTTTGCACATGCAGGGGCAGGTCAAATCTGAGAAGTTAAAAGAGTGGTAATGACATAACCCTCCTTTGAGAAAGCATAGGAAGAAAGGTGAAAAGTCAGGGGAAAGTGCACCTCTCAGCCACGTGACGTGTTTGAACACAGCTCCAGCCACAGAGTTCAGCCAGCCTAGTTTTCTGTAGTTCTGAAAAACATAGGCACCTATGGCAGAAGAAAGAAGCAGAATTTTCATATCAAAGAGTAAATGTCAGCATAAGCTTTGTTAACACTTGTCCAGAATTGCTTACTCACCTCTAAAGTGAAAATCTATTCAGAAAGTAATCATACACTTTGTCTTCTTTCTGCTCAGCAAAACCAGAACTCATTAAACCCCAGCACTACTGGGGATGATGTGACCTGTTGGAGTTCTACTTACTCATTTACATGAACTGCCGAGAAGTCCAGAGGGTTTGGAAATGGAAATAAAGGGGTCATAGAACATTTTGAATGTGTGTTTTGACAGAAGACAATCTGTGTGGGTGTAAGAGTCAGTCAGAAGAACTGACTCATTGTCTCAACCTTGTCATCAGATACTTGGACAATCAGGTACCCTGAAACTTAGGCTGACATCCTGACAAGAGTCTGCAGCAGCTTACCTGAGAGGCAGTTGCTCATCCCTGGAATGGAATGCAGTTCCTATGGAAACACCCCTGGAGGAAGGACTGTGTGGTACAAGTGTACTGTGTCCTTCTTTCTTATCTAGGGGAGTCAGAACTGCTAAGGTAAACCACAGAGCTGCCATCAAGGAAGATTTTGACCCAACTGCTGTCTCAGCACTGATGAAGAAACTGAGAGATTTGGTGAACTTTGTTCATTGTAATATCATAATATGAAAACACACTTCCTGGTCAAAAGCTACTCACATTGGAGGCGGGCCACACCTTGTATACTCCTCCCTGGACTTATGTGGAAGCCTCGCTCGAGAGAGGTGGAGATGGAGGAGGAGCATAAAAGATGGCTTCTTAGCAACTGAACTTTGGAAGCTTTCCCCACTGAGGCTCCCAACAACCAGAAGGACCAGAGGGACACTGCCTGGGCCTGGGACCAATGGGACGCCTTGGACCCACAGTAGTAGCTATTACTCTTTCCTTGGACTTGCAGTGGTAGCTATTACTCTTTTTCCCCTCTTTACTTTACCTTTCTTGTCACTCTCACCTATCACATGCCACTTTACAGGAAAACAATAAAGTTCCACAGTTTAAAAGAAGCAAAATCCTACTTTGGTCTTTTGCACTTCGAGATCACAGCAAACAAACCATCACACATCCACTGAGCAGAGTGGACTGTGACATCTTTAAAAATTGGCCAATTTACCAATTCACAAAACAAATTAAAGCCTTTGGACTAAAAAGAATTTGCTGTACCAGTGATTTGGTTCAGCCTCCTGGCAAAGAGACCTATGGAAGGCAGCAGATGAAACAGTGACAGGTCTCTGAATAAGTAATATGCTTGTAGTAGACTGTATGATTCAACAGACTGTCTTCAGTCAACGAGTCTCATTATGGGACCTTGCTGCCAGACTGCTAATTAAAAGAATAGATACTGCTTTCTTCAACATCATACATAAATGGTGACATGGAATCATGCCTGGGGGATGCGAGTAATTCTTCTCTATTCTTCTGCTCAAGCAACAAATATAAGTTCTGACTCTAAATTAAGAAATTAGCCTCAGTAAGGTAAAATATATATTCTGCTATGCAACATTCCCACAGAAGATTTCATTTGTGTCTTGCTTGCTGCTGGACAATAATCTTTCTCTTCCACAACTGCACAAACATGTAAAACTGTTACTGCTCTCCACCGATTTTCATTTGCTTTCTATTTTTTCACCTCCTTTTTCTTTATTGAAGGATTGTCTCCCTTTCATCATATCATGAACAGGAAATTGAAACAAAAATGGTGAAGAACTTGTCTCATCAGGAAAGTCAGAGGGTACAGATGTTATGTATGAAACAGTATTATTTACTTTTTTTTTTTGAGTATCACAAGAAACACAGTGGTATAGCTGAGAAATGTAAAGGAAGAAAACACCTGGGCCCTTAAAAATGATGGAAAAAGAAGAGTAAAAGGAACATAAAGCAACAGTGAAAGAGTAGATTACTAACTACACTCATCTTTTCACTGTTAAGAGGCTGTTTACCACAAAACAGCAGGGATTTTTATGATAAAAGTGGGAGCTTTGTGGAATTTTAACTCAAAAACAATAGCAAATTTAACTGTGCGTAGGCTCCTCCTCATCCCTTTTCTTCATTCACGTGGTAGACTTCCAGGATGGAATTATTAGTTTGATTTCCTGCTCACTCACGTCTCAGTCCAACAATTCATGTGAGCGCTATCTACCTATATACTTTTAGACAGCTGGCAAGTCCCCTTTTGCATTAACAGATTTACAGACTTTCAAATTTTACATGTCCTCCTGGTGGGAGTGTTGATCTGCTGGAGGGTAGGAAGGCTCTGCAGAGGGGTCTGGACAGGCTGGAGTGTTGGGCTGAGGTCAGTTGTATGGGGTTTAACAAGGCCAAGTGACAGGTCCTGCACTTGGGTCACAACAACCCCCAACACTCCAGGCTTGGGGAGGAGTGGCTGGAAAGCTGCCTGGCAGAAAAAAGGACCTGGGGGTGTTGGTGGACAGCCAACTGAACATGGGCCAGCAGTGTGCCCAGGTGGCCAAGAAGGCCAATGGCATCTGGGCCTGTATCAGAAAAGGTGTGAGCAGCAGGATCAGGGACGTGATCATGTCCCGGCACTCGTGAGACCACACCTTGAGTATTGTGCTCAGTTTTGGGCACGACAGTATAAGAAGGACATGGAGGTGTTGGAGCAGGTCCAGAGAAGGGCAATGAGGCTGGTGAGAGGGCTGGAAAACCTGCCTTATGAGGACTGGCTGAGGGAACTGGGGTTGTTTAGTCTGGAAAAGAAGAGACTGAAACGAGACCTTATTGCTCTCTACAACTACCTAAAAGGAGGGTATAGTGAAGCTGGTGTTGGTCTCTTCTTTCAAATTACTGATAGGATGAGGAAAAATGGCCTCAGGTTGCTCCACAGAAGATTTTGGTTAGATATTAGGAAGAATTTCTTCACTGAGAGAGTGGTTAGACATTGGAATGGGCTGTCCAGGGAGGTAGTGGAATCACCATCCCTGGAGGTGTTCAAAAAATGAGTGGATGTGGCACTTGAGGCTATGGTTTAGTGATTACGGAAGTGTTGCAAAGAAGGTTGGACTTGATGATCCTGGAGGTCCTTTCCAACCATGGTGATTCTATGATTCTATACAACAGTTTTTTTCACCCAGGGAACATGATCCTTCTGTAATGCAGCTCCAAGATGCTTCTGTTACAGCAAAATAATTAAATTCTGTTTGGTTTTACACTAAAAATAGGAGGTATATTCAAATATGTTTAGGCTATTTAAAAAAATATTCCATGAAATTTTACAATTTGATACCTTTATGGCTGGACTGGAGGATTTGATTAAATGCCCCATGAGCAACTAACTGTAGGCCATTGAAGACAAGCAAAGGGAGAAGCTTACACTGACAGGAGCTGGGACTGTGACTCTGTTTTGTAGTAATTAGCCCTGGGGCAGTGGTTTAATATTAGGTTAGAACTTCTATCCGTTCACAGTGAAATCAATCTAGAAAACAGCTGACAAGCAGTAAAGAGAAAAAAAAGGTAAAATGAGAAAAATCTATATACTGATTTCTGAGCTTATGCACACAGAGCCATTAACATTCTGTATTGAAAGTTTTATCATGCACAGACATCCTTAATATTACTTACATATGTTATAGATGAAGAAGAGAAGAAAGAAATTAAATTTGACCACAGCAGAAGGAGATTTCAGAAGTATAAATATGCATTTTTACTTAAAATTTTGGTATAGCATGAAATGAAATATTTATTTCTATCTATATTACTTGTATGTTTTCCGAATAAATATTATGCCAAGGAACATATTAATACTGCAAGTTCTAGTCTAGAGCAGTCTATCTGCTCTAACTGCTGGCTAATTTTATTTGAATGCTACTCTGTCATCAAAGTACAGTTCAATTACAGTTATATTCATAAATATAGCTGCTCCTTGGCACTTAGGATACTCTTGCCTTATGTTCACTGATTTTATTTTTTCTGTCTACGTTTAGCCTGTATCCGGGGATAATCTATAGCAGTTGTTCTATCACCCAGTGACCCCTCCCCAGCCAAGAAGGGGGATCAGGAAAGGGAGACTCATGAGTTGAAATTAAAACAGATTTAATGAAACAGCCAAATAAATGCCAGTAGGAAGTAAACAAAGTTATATTCAGCCCAGCAAACGTACGGTGGTCACAATAGATAAGAAGGCAGTCCTCAGGAGCAAGAAAAGCAGCAGTGCCAGGAGGAGTCCAAGCAGGTGACCCCAGCAGGAGTCAAGCATAAACAAGCAATTTTTACCTTTCAGGAGCAATTTTCCCTATGATTTAATTAGCAGAGATTATCAACATAAACAAATACAGAAACATTTAATTCCTACCATTTAGTACAGTTCCCTTCCCTATAATTTTTTCCATCTAGAAAGACACAGGGGACAAAGCCCATTTTTAGATGTGATGGTATAAATTGAGAATTGCTCTTCATTTTCATTTTGCCACCCAGTGATGTATTAGCACCGAAAAGAGTTAAGTTCTAGTGTCCACATCCATAAAATGTGAAGAGGACAGGGAAAATAAAAGCAGGGAGAAGAAAACCAACATAAACATTCTGGAGATGAAATTCAATTATAGAATTACCTATTGATATGCCATAGTGAGAAGTCCCTGATGTCGGGGGAAGGTGTTTCTTTCCATGGAATCCTACAAAAAGACCGAAGTTTGTCTACTTGCTAAATACAAAAAGCTAAGCATAGGGTTAAGAAGATAATTCAAAATCCAAGACTAATTTAGTTTTCATGAAATAACCATTATGATCACAGCAGTACCCTCTTTTTATATATTTGCTCAAATAATAGCTATAATAAAGTTAGGAATAATTTAAAACTTATGTCAGAAGGGGATTTTATGGTAAATCTTGAGGAGTGGCCAAAGGAAAGGGCATCCCTACAAAAAACTAAATAGATGGATTGATAAAGAAAAGCTGAATAAGGAATACACAAATGTC
>NW_008594446.1:0-6153 GCF_000691845.1 Merops nubicus | reverse complement strand
AAAGAGTGTTTTAGAGGAAAAAAAATGGAAACAATTACAGAAGACTGAAAATTACAGAAAGGAACAGCCTGAAGGAAAGCATAGCTAGTATAAAAGATTGACTAAAAGACATAAACGAGGAAGTGAAAAGAAAGCAGAGGAAAATAAAAAAAACTTATATACACACTAAGCTGTTATAGCTGGTTTTTTTTTTTTTTTTTTTTTTTTTTTAATGGAAAGCTTAACTTTATTCCAAATCTCTCATTTTTATGGTGGATTTAGGCACTTTCAACAAAACATGAGATTGTTTTGCTGACCGTTGACCAGACACAGTTGCATCACTGGTACTTAAGTCTCTCCAAAGAGAAAGTGCTGATGCTGAGCTTTGCGAACATGGCTTTTGTCTAGCTACCAGCACCTCCTTGCCCATAGATGGTACAGCTGGAAGGCTTGGCCATGTTAACCATCAGCTCTTGGACAAGAAGAAAGTTGTGATTGTGGAAACTGTTGTGCTGTCTTTGATTTCAGACATTTTCTTATTTGATTCTTCTACATTTCCCCCTCACTTATCAGTGAGAGCAAACAGGTGCTGCTGGAATTACCTCAGCAGAACTGGAAGGTGAAAAAGTGCTTAATCATGCTGAACTTTTTTATACCCTCCTAGGACACATGCCAGCTCCTGCCAGGATAGTGCAAAGGGAGCTAATACCCATTGACATTTTCCAGGATCTTCTGTTAGTCTCACAAGGTATAATGGGCTTCCCCAAGAAGTAAATAGGTATACTCGGGCTTCTTCACTTCACTTGAGAAGTAGAGAGTAATTTCAGAAATCTCTAAAACATATCCTAATTTTTTTATACTGCCAGGTACATTGCTTTGGAGAAAATAACTTCTGTCAGAACCAAGAGGGTTTAAACTTGTAACTCTTAACAAGTTTATACCAGAATTCAGTATCTTTAAATTAATATATCTCTAAGGTAGGACACGTAAAATCTTAAAATAATTACTAAGCCTTGTAGCCAAAAGGAAAAAAAAAAAAATTATTAGAATCAGGCTTCTGCACAGGAAGTTTAACCTATCAGAATTACATCAGGCTCAGGTTTTCACACTAGCCAGGGACATGCTATAGCATACTGAATAGGATTCTTTATCTAACAGTGACACCTGAGAGTGTTAAATTACAAAATAATTTTCAAGTCCAACTACTGGAAAAACTGCCTCCACTTGGGTTAGTCACAGTTCACAAGCAGGAGCAATTTTACCATTTTATACTTTCAGTGACATCCTCTAATAATTTTTTAAAAAAATCTGTCTCTGAGAGTTTTTGTCCAATGCTGTTGCTGGCAGACTTACACTTTAAACGTCAAAGTCTATCAGGAATGAAAATGTTCCTGTGGGAAGGTGAATCAACTCATGTTAATCACTAAAGGAAAGCATGACATAAGGAAAACCTTCCTATTTAGAGGAAACTAAATCTTGGACTATTGATAAAATAAATGCTCGGTTTCAATGTTTCATTTTCAGTCATAATCAATATAATGGGACTGATCATACAGGCAAAGATAAGAGGATGAATAAATGGTTTATAGGGGCCATTAAAAGCAAGCAACAATGTTCATAAAGCTGACTTTAATTAAAAAATAATTAATAAACCAACTGAGTACCCTCATATGGGGTGAAACAAGGTTTTCTTTTAAAGGATTTTTTCTCGTGACTGTTATTGAATGGGTTTATAACAATTTATTATATTAAAGAAGCCACTCAGAGTTTCTCAAGGATGGATAAAACTTTAAAGAGAGACTCTTATGGAAAATTAGAGTTAAGCAGTCCAATGTCACTGAACTCTACTGTTCTTCAGTTCTGCAGAAACTGAAGCACAAACGTAACTCTATTCACACAGTTAAAACATTTAATATTTATAATGGCCAGTCTCACTAAAGGATCTACAGTAAATTTTGGTACACAAATTACTGTGTGATTTAACTATTATATAATCACATTGTAATAGTCTAGATTGGTTATAGTGTTTTACTATACTGCCTACTCTTCACAACAAACATTACTGTGTTTATAAGACTAGATATTTCACATCTATTAATAAACATTCATGGAAACTAATAAAATGCAGAATAGAGTGTCATATTTCACATAAAATATTTCTCTGTATTACATTGTTAACTGATATTACTCAATGAAGAACTGACCAAATCCCAAAGATTATTAAATCCTAGCAGACACTAGTTAGCAAGAGGAACCTCAATATCAACTAGCATAATATTATTCCACCATAACTCTCCATAATTTCATGCCAGTTTTGTGTGGCTATGCCAAGAGGCAGCGTTAGTAACTTATTAAGAATCACAGGAGCTTTGTTTGAGTCAGATGCACGAAAAACTGAAAGTCAAACCACCTCTGAACCTCCCCTGATATTTGTCTCCCTCCCATGAGGGCTGAGAGAGTCTTGCTCCTTCTTGCCTTCATATGGTATCAGGCTTGTACTGTCCCAGACTTACTGAAGACAATTGAATAAGTTGTATTCTTCTGCTTAGCATGTACAGGGTTTTACATCTGCTTACTCATAGTACTCTCAGACCCTGAACACCAGGGTCTGGAAGTACTCTAATTATAATAAACATAACAATAACCATAAATCTAAGAAGTTGGATATCACTGAGAACTTGGAGACCTAGTAAAAGTTACTTCTGTGGGTCTAGTCTCGTGTTTGAACATTTTACTGAGTGGAGATCATTACTTGTGCCAGGACCTATAAGAAAACAATTCTGCATCCAGCCAACAGTGGCTTCAGCCTGTTTTTCAGTTTTTACCACTAAGTGTGTTTATGTGTACATATATATACACACATGTATATATATATATAAGGGATGGAAGAGGGCAAGAACAGCCTGGTGATGGCTGTAACTTCTTTAGGTTCTCCAATCAGACCTACCAGAGCTTGTTTCCTAGAGCCCTTAGGCACCCGAACTTTCCCATTCTTAAAGTCATTTTATTCCAGAAATCTAGCCCTTCTGCTACTCTTTCCATTTTACATCCTTTTTCTGCACTTTGGTTACTTTCCTCTACATGAGTGGACCAGTTGCACAACGCACCATAGCATGGAAAAAAAAGTGTGACTTCTTTGCCTGTTATTTCAGTTTGTCCTCCATGTTTACTTTTGTTTTATAATTGCTATCTGAATAGAAGGGAAGAAAAATACTGTTTAGGGACCTGCAACACCCTACACATCATGATTCCTAAGCACAGTACTGCAGTTTTTAAAGTCAAAAAAAATTACACGTTTGCCTTTATTTTCTCTGTTAAAACGTCTACATGCATCCTCCAATGCCTAGGTAGTCCCTTCATGGAAAACTAGCCATGATACACATTGGTACACATTAGTTTGGATAAATACTGTGTTTTGTGATCATATGAACAACCACAGGGATTTGCAGCCTCCAGATGTGTAATGTGGTAGCAGCAGAGACATCCTTTACATGTAAAATTTGCTAGCCTCCTGTGGGCTATCCATCTCCCTGCTTCCTTTTTTCACCTTACAAAGGTTTAAAAGGATGATCTACATTTTACATCCTTTCATTGTTCATGAGGTACCAACATAGAAAATATCAGCATTCCCAGGCCTAGGACTCATACAATATTGCAGAACACAGCACCATTCATTGGGTTCACAACAAGTTCAACTTTCAACCTTTACGAGTTTTGGTCCATCATACTTTAGGATATGGTTATTGGACACATTTTCTACTGAAGTAACGGAAACCCACACTGAAGTGTTCAATTTAAAACAAAGAGACAAAAGGAATTTTCTGACTGAATACAAAGTCTAGATGTGACCCTGACCTCAAAAACCCCTCCCAAGTTGATTAAACATCCAGTAATTCAGCATTTGCCAAAATATTTTACTTTAGGTAGGTATGAAAGTACATACCTGGACTATTCCCAAAGTTTATACATTGTACAAGTAAGAAACAAGAACAATTATAAGTCTTCACCAGAAGCAACAGCTAAAGATCCTGCTAGCCCTCTGTTATTTTGAGGAAAGAGAAGGAAGAAAGGAAATATTAGTCAGTGAACTCAGCTGTGCCCTGACAAATTACCTCATCCACTGCCACTAATACAGGCTAACCAAGCTGAATTAATTTATTTGCCACCATGATCTTTTTTCTAGTCCAGAGATCAAGGTCATGTTACATTTGCAGAACATCAACCAGATGTGTTTTACTCTTTGTGAGATGTCCTAATTTTTATTCTTGAGGCAGGATCCACTAGTGGCCTATTAACAATTATATATTATAAAGTCTTTCATACATTTCTGTTATTCACAGCTCCTACAAACTGCCTTTGCACAATGTAGTAATACATATAGCTTAGGAAACCGACCTCTAAAGAATATTAAATAGCTGTGTGGCATCTAAAAAGCAATTATCTCTGCGACTATTTAGATATACCTAAGTAATTTTTAGCTTTTATTGTGCTGGTAATTATCCCTTTTGGTGCTTTGATATACCAAATCATGGCTAATCTATGCCCACTGCTTTGTGTTACAAATGCAAATGTGTTTGTGTTGATATAAATACTCGACAAAATGAAATTAATGCCTTATTATTTTCAAGCTTATACATGCAAAGCTACTTGGAGCTGTCATTTTCTTTTCTATGATCTAATTACAAAGCCTTGAGGGATATGGAAAGGGAATGAAGCGCTCGAGAAAATGGGAAGTACATGCCCCAAGGTTAGTCATGAGCTCACTGGGCTGCAGGAGCAAAGCCCAACAAGTCCTAAGCACTCAGGTTAACAGTCAACAGAAAGTGCAGAAACAATAAGAAATATCTAACTATGAATGAAAACAGCATCCCAGGAAAGCAGTGTAACTGCTGTGTAAATGAACCTTTGTGGGAAACAAAGCTGTTTTATGTATTCTTAACAGAATAATTAAGAAAGGGAAGCTCATGGACTACCACTGTGATCTCTTCACTGCCCCCATACCCAGGAGGACCTAAGTATGCTGCCACACTGACAGAACTGGGAAAATGAGTCCCACTTTTAAAGAATCCACCTGTCCTTTACATTAATGTGCACTTTCTGTGGTATTTTACTGGAAGTTAGCTATTCTCCTGCTCTTTAGAGATTTTTAAGCATGCCTGGAGACAGATTCCATCCAAGTAATAATCTCAGGTGGTTTGAAGTGAAGCAGGGCGAAAAGGAATAATGACATTTTATATGATCAGCTAGAGCAACACTTAAAAGAGTAGCATCATGGAAAATTATGTGTTTAATTTATAAAAGTTTACCCAGGGTAAAAATAGTGAAAATTTGTCCACTATGCAGTAAACGTAGTCCTCACAGGATATTGAGTGAGGCCAAAAACTTCCTTAAATTTAGATAAGAAAAGGATAAAGTTGTTCAGTATTCTCCGTTCCAGTACACAACAGAATTATTTTCACCTAACTTGCCACACAAATACTTAATCTACCTGTACCGTGCCTGTACCTGTACACAGCTACATATGATTTTAATTTCTTCCAAACTTTAGAAATTAGAATTGAAAGTTTGCATCTCCTAAGCAAGTTGCTTCTACAATAATAGAATTTTAAATCCCCATGGAAGGATGTGTACGAAATTGCCTTTTCAAAGAAATTTATGATTTTATTATAGCTGCATATTGACTATTCCTACAATAACCTGAAGGCAGAACCAAACAGTTTATTTATTCAAACTGCAAATGAAATTGGGCAAGAAAAGTAATTAGCAAGCAACAAAAAATAATGGAAAAGCCCCATAAAAGCCATTCTGAATTTATGTGGGTTGTCAGACAGTTAGAAAAATAAGAGCTTAAATTTAAAAAGATCAAATTTCTACATACAGTGCACAGTATATACAGATCAACCATGAAGCTGGTTTTGAAAAAGCCCCAAATCTGTCGTGCACTCTGTACACTGCCAAGATTCTTCTGCTTGTGAGTGGAAATGTTAATTCCAGAATCAGTGGTGCTCCTATGGGTATCCATGGGGGATAGATTCAAACAACACAAATGTTATTTTTTCTAAAAGAAACTCATGTTCAGATATATAGATTCTGTGGAGGGTCCTTCCCCATACATGTTTTTTTGTATATATATATACATACAAAATATATAAAGCCTGTTTATATTTTTTATAT
>NW_008594445.1:0-232 GCF_000691845.1 Merops nubicus | reverse complement strand
TCCAAAAGACTTGACATGGAACAGGGACATGGAGAGGGCCTTTCATCAGCTGAAGAGAGAATTAATGAGGGCACCAGCCCTGGGGTTACCAGACACCACTAAACCCTTCTGGTTATTCTCTCATGAAAAACAAGGAATAGCCTTAGGAATTTTGGCCCAAAATTTAGGCCCATATTGAAGAGCAGTGGTCTATTTTTCTAAACAACTTGATGAAGTAAGCAAAGGGTGGCTC
>NW_008594444.1:23165-23448 GCF_000691845.1 Merops nubicus | reverse complement strand
TTGAGGTGGATTGAAGCTGGATGGACACTCCTTAGATGTGGATGGATGCAGGGAATGAGTCTGGAGAACAGGCCCAGGTCCCAAGATGGCCACCGCCACATGCCAGTACAGGGAACAGCAGCAGACAGAGCAGCATCTCCGGCTGAAGATCCCAGCAGAAAGAGAAAGGGCATGCCTCCCTCCCCCCTTTATAGATCTTAGCAGGAAGTCCCAAAGACAGGAAGAGGGGAGTGGGAATAGAACAGGTCTCCGCCTCTTCTTATTCAGGCTTGCTCCTGCTTTT
>NW_008594444.1:0-23074 GCF_000691845.1 Merops nubicus | reverse complement strand
GGAGCAGGCTGCCCAAGGGGATGGTGGAGTCGCCATCTCTGGAGACTTTCAAGGCCCACCTGGACATGTCCCTGGGTGATGCACTCTAGGTGACCCTGCTCTGGCAGGGGGGTTGGACTAGATGATCTTTTGAGGTACCTTCCAACCCCTAGCATTCTGTGAACAGGCAGACCAGCAGCCAAACTCCTCCCTCAGCTACCACATCACACCCCAGAGATCCAAAGTGCCAGACAACCAGAGGGAGGAACAAGCCTATGCATTCACCCACCACAGTGGACATGAAAAAGGGAGCAAGCTAGGCAAGGAGCCAGGCCATAAGTTCAGTTATGTAGTAGTGACTCAGAGACAGCTTCATGTTCTGGCCCTGTCATCCTGCAAATTCCTCTTACCATGAAGAACCAGGTAGCCCTACCAATAGGCATAATCCTCACACAACACATCCACCACATAAACAAAACTCCCAATCTTCCTACAAGGGGTCAGCTCTTATAGAGGTGGCTTCTTGCCCCACCTCCAAGTCAATGTGGAAGGTGGGGGCACCTGGTGGTGATCTCCTAATCAGTTCCCATCCAAGGCTGGCCAGACCCTGGGTGAAAACCAATCAGGAGGGTCTTTCTTGCCTGGTTGTGGGCATCAGCCATATGCTAACCCTCATTCAGGGCTGTGGATTTAACCCCAGTACTTCGATTTCATATCAGTTGCCACTGCAATTTAAACTTGAAGAAACCATGTATAATATTATGAATTTGTTTAATATATTGTTCCATTTTGCTCCTGTAGGCTTTCTTATATATAGTTCCTTCATACTTCATGATGCAGTATATACTGCAGAAATGCCAAAGAATGGGTGTTAATCCTAATATTATTCTTTTATTAATAGTTCAGAAGGTAATGTGCTATTGAAATACATTAATATTATTGCTGGTCTGAGTACCTTCAGAAACAACACTCCTCAGGTGCAGAATATACAGGGATTGAGTCTGTCACTGGTGCTGGGTCAGTCTATGATGGTTTCAGTATTAGCTTGATTTGGCTTGGAATACGTATTTTTATGGATTTGTTTTAGTAGTGAATGTGTTTTTATGTTCAGTATTTAACCGTTTTTCCCCTAGTACTTTTTTTTTTTCCATACATCAGTACCATAACCAGTTTAATAACTAAGTAAAGTTCTAATATAGACTAGTGACTCGACTAATGTCAGGATCTCTGCAATGTTGGGGACTTGTCTTAAGGGGTGATACTTGAAATAATCACAAAAGGATAGGAGGGCTTAACGTACTTAGGCATACATCCTTAGGAGTAGTGAGGTAGAGTCTTTAGCCACAGGTAAAGTGATAAATACTATTTGTGAGAGCCAACTTAATAACTTGTTTATCAAGCATATTTTGGGAGTTTGAATTCTTACTGAGAAGCTTTAGACTTAATTTCTGAAAGGTGATTCAGAATAAATGTCATCATGTGGAAGAATATCCTGGGTTTAAAGCGTAAAACTCAGTTATGCCATCTCGCTACCTCTAGTTAGAAATTAACACTTTTTCAGATTACAATGTATTGATGAACCTCATGAAAAGGAGTATGGTTAAGGTACTAGCTTTTGTTATCAGGCTATGTTTTTGATTTTGTTGTTGGAGGGGAGTGGTTACAACCAAAATTATGGCCCACATAACTGAATAACAGCTTGCTTTATTTATGTGCTATTTTGACATAGAATCATAGAATATCTCAAATTGGAAGGGTCCCATAAGGATCATCGAGTCTAACTCCCTGCTCCTCACAGGAATACCTAAAACTAAACTATATGAGTAAGAACCTCATCCAGATGCTCCTTGAACTCTGACAGGCTTGGTGCTGTGACTGCTTCCCTGGGAAGCCTGTTCCAGTGACTGACCACTCTCTCAGTGAAGAACCTTTTCCTAATGTTCAGTCTGAACTTCCCCTGATGCAGCTTCATCCCATTTCCTCATGTCCTATTACTGGTCACCAGAGAGAGGAGATCAGCACCTCCCCTTCTGCTACCCCCCTTGAGGAAGTTGTAGACTGTGATGAGGTCACCCCTCAGCCTTCTCTTCTCCAAGCTGAACAAGCCAAGTGACCTCAGTGACTCCTCTTGCCCTCAAGACCTTTCACCATCTTGGTCACCCTCCTCTGGACACACTAAAAATTTGATGCCCTTCTTATATTGAGGCACCCAAAACTGTACACAGGACTCAAGGTGGGGCCACACCAGTGCAGTATAGAGTGGGGCAGTCACATCCAGCTCGATATGCTGTACTTGATGCACCCCAGGACACAGTTGGCCCTTTTGGCTGCCAGGGCACACTGCTGACTCCTATTCAGCTTGCCATCAACCCAAACCCCCAGAGCTCTTTCTGTGGGGCTGTTCTCCAGCCTCTCACCCCCCAATTTGTAAATATACTCAGGATTACCCCATCCCAGGTGCAGAATCTGGCACTTGATCTTGTTAAATTTCATACAGTTGGTGGTTGCCCAGCTCTCTAGTCTATACAGATCTCTCCATAAGGCCTCTCTACCCTTGAGGGAGGCCACAGCTTCTCCTAGTTTAGTATCATTGGCAGACTTACTTAAGGTACAGTCAACTCCTGTGCCCAGATCATTTATAAAAACATTGAAGAGCACTGGCCCTAAAATTAAGTCCTGGGGAACCCCACTGGTGACTGGCTGCCAGTCTGATGTAACCCCATTTACTGGAACTCTTTAAGCCCGACCCATCAGTCAATTGCTCACCCAATGTATTATGGACTTGTCTAACTGTGTGCTAGTCTTTTATCAGAAGGATACTGTCAGAGACAATATCAAAAGCTTTGCTAAAATCCCAAAATTCAACAGCTACTGGCTTCCCTTGGTCAACTAGGAGGGTGACTTTGTCATAAAAGGAAATTAAGATGGTTAAACAGGACTTTCCCCTCATGAACTCATGCTGGCTATGACCAATGGCTGTGTTTTTCAATAACTCCTAGAATTCCATAATTTTACCAGGCACTGAAGTGAGACTGACAGGCCTGTAATTACCAGGGTCTTCCTTCTTGACATGTATCAATATTTCTTTGTAGACTGATACCTGTGCTGGTAAATGGTATGAAATATTCAGAGATTGATATTATTCTGTTGAAGGTAAGCATTATTTTCATTTATCCTCAATAAGACTATCTGGTTAGCTTCTGATGTAAATCAGAATGATTGAGCCTGGTAGGCCAGATCTGGTCTGCCATCTGTTGAATGGAGATTTAGCTTTTGAGGGCAAGGTGTGCAGTTCAAAAGACTAAATGTGACTGCTGCCATGCTTGTTGGAAAATAATCTATGGGCTCTCCTGTTTTGCCCCTGTCCCCTTCCACCCAACTTTGGCAGAGCTAGGATACTTTTACCCATGAATTACTGCAGCAAAGCAGCCTAAAAAAATGATGGGAATTATTTTTAATGCCCTTCTATCTTGAACTACACAGCTTTTTCCATCACAGCATTTTAGAATGTCTCTGTATACTAGAATTTCTCTATCTCTTCTTCCTTCTAATTCCTTCCCATAAAGAGTAATTTGTTAGCAAGAAGGTTATTTTGTGCTTTTGTGTGAGCTTACCTCTCTTGCTTCAATTTTCCTGTCATTTTTATGTTAAATACTGTAGCTGAATGCAGGAACAATGGCATTTTTAGTTAGCTGGGCAATGGAAGTGGGATGTGAATCTTTCATATGCTCATAAAATCTTGAACTAAAATTTACAACTATGTTCTTAACCTCCTTGAGCAATATAGTTGCATTACTTTATCTGATAAAACATTTTCATGACAGGGGGATGTTGAAGAAGATGAAGCTATTCCAGATAGTGAACAGGATATAAGACCTCGTTTTCATCGTTCACGGACAGTAGCTCAGCAACATGAAGAAGATGGTATTGAAGATGATGATGATGATGATGATGATCTTGATGATGATGATACTATTTCTGACTGGAATTTAAGTATGTTAATGCGTAAAATTTTTTAAAATATAGCATAATACAAGAATCATAGAATCAAGAACCACAGTAAAAAGAGGAGTTTGTGTGTAGGAATACTGAGGCTTTGCTTTTGAATAGAAAAAGAACTATCTGCTCATATAATTGGTGGTTGGGGCAGAGCGGGAGGGGAATCTTTCAGGTGATGTTTTGGCTAAGTGTATTGACAAAAGCTAGCCATCTGTAAACTTATTTCAAATATGGCTGATAGAGCTGCAAACGTCTACTGGATGCAATTGAACAGAAGCTTTGGATTTTGAATTTTATTTCTACAAGACAATATAAATCATGGATCACCTGTTTAACTTTATTTTAAAAAAGTCTTACCTTTTTTTTAGCTTGAGGAAGTTTAATAATGCTTTCTTTTAGTTCAGTCTTCCCACTGGTGTGTGTGTTTGATTTTTTTTTCCCTGTATTTGGACATGCTGCTACTGATAGCTATTGCTAGTAGTTCAGATATAGTACAGATGAATGTACCTTGAAGCTTATGGATCAAACAGCTTTGAGATATATTTAAATTTTTTGAATTATTATAGTTTTAGAAGAAAATAAGAACAAATATGCTTGATTTTGTAAAGTATTTTTTCATATAGTTTTAAATTCATAATGCTGTTCTTGTAGTTATTGTGTGTAGAAATTGCAGAAATATTACATATTTTCTGAAAAACATAGCTGAAATGTCAGGGGGCGTCCTGTGGTCCACAGTTTTGATTAAGATTGTGACGAAGCTAAAGCTGACTAGGAAAGAGAGAGAACAGAACAGTTAAGAAATCTGTTTTGATGTATGTCATCTGGACTTGAGAGAATTTGGATTATCTGAAATTCAGAACTGTGTGCCCTATTTCTTATCCAGTGCTCTATATTTGACTTCCAATTTGAACAGAGAGGAATCATCAGCACAGCCTGACGATTAGCAGCATTGCTTACTAATGACGCCTGGTAATTAAATATGGGAGTCCATCTTATTTTCCTCTAGTAGAAAGCTGAAACAGTCTTAGCTGAAAGGAGCAGGTGCTGGTCTTGAAGAGTCTGTGTAGTTTATTATTGCTTTGCAGTGGAGATCTGCTCTGAGTTGAGGGCTCATGTTTTGTTTTATTCAAACCTGTTGGACATCTAGGGGCAGAGCAGAAAAGGCTTTGTATTTATTATCATCTATTCTAGTAGTTGCTACCTCCCAGCTGAAAACTTATCCGTGTCCTGCTTGGGCCCACTAGCAGTTGAAGTCCAGTTTAGAATTTTTGCATTTTACATTTATTACATATACAAGACATGTAATTGGGCAAAATATATACTTTTGTTCCTGTTGGATCATTTCTGACAGATTAAGAAGGAACCGAGATCATAATAAGCAAAAAAGTGCTGTAGAAATTATGTAATATGATCATTCTTTATAAATCCATCTTATCATTATTTTTGTAGATGTGATTATCACAGCATTACCAGAGTAAGGATTTCTGAATCACATTTTGTAGTTGTTCTTTTATGAGCTTTTGTGTGCTAAAAATATGACATAAAAAACTTTCAAGCAAATTTTGGGGTGATATTCTTTCTATAAATGGTGCATCACAGAATTAGCTGTAAGATATAAAAGCTCAGAGCAGAGGTCAGTGAATTTCTTTCAGTCAAGAGACTGATGATTTTGCCTTGTTTTTGCTTTGAGGCATGATTCATGTTTGAACATTGTCTTTTTAATCAATTGCTAATATTTTTAGGCTATTTCTCCTTAGTTTCTCCAATATGTTGCATTCATGTCACAGACTTTCCCTCTTCCGTAGTGTTACACTATCCTGAAATTATGTAGTGTATATAATGTTGCAATATAATGGTGTGGTTCCTGTCAGTGAGTGTTTTAATATCCACGATATATAAGTCCTTTTAGTGTCTATAAATACGCTGCAAAATTGTCTTTCTAAGAGCTGTGGCTTTGCACCAGAGCACAGTGGATCCTTGTGTATTGGAATGAAATAGAAGCATCTTTCTTCCTAATGACCTTTCAGCTCAAAGTTAAAATGAGGATTATACTAACTACAACTGCTTGTATAATAAGCAGATTAACACTGTTAATTCCCCTCAGGGAAATGCTCTGCTGCTGCTCTAGATGTCTTGGCTAATGTATTTCGTGATGAACTTCTGCCACACATCTTGCCCCTCTTGAAGGAATTGCTCTTCCATCCCGAATGGGTAGTTAAAGAATCGGGTATCCTTGTTCTTGGAGCAATTGCTGAAGGTAAACAACAGTGCATATCGGGTTGTTGAATTTTTGATTTAGTTCTAAAGTAGCTCTGTGATTCCTTCTAGGTGAATTTACTTGTGCAAGCAAGTATATGTCCTTAGTGATTTTGGTTTTAGTGATTAATTTCTACATCTACTAGTTGGTGACTGCAGTTACCTGTTTAATTTTCCATTTTCAAATCTATGCGTGTTTCAGAGGCTAAATAACTTAGAAAATTTCTTTCATTCCTCCCTTTCTTAACTCTGCAGCATATATTTATTTGTCTCTCATGAAGTACTACTTTGATTTGATACCAGAAGAATATTTACTAAATTTGAGCCTTACATTTCATTCAGTGTTTTCAGAAATGGAGAAGACTGGTCCTGCGCCTTCAGTGCTCTGAGCTGTTTTCTCTGGATGGTTCTCTATTTTAAATATAACTTACATTTCTTTGTATTTACTCAGAGGCTTGACTTTTTGCCTGTATTTCCAGCATCTTTGTCCATTTTGCAAACTGAAGGAATACGTTTAAGTCCATGCCTGGATTATTTATCTTTTGATACAGTGCCTAGTGAGCATACTTTTTCTTTGTTGCTAGAAAACTTTTTTGTTGGTTTTGATTTCAAGTCAAGCAAAAGGTAAAAGTTAGTGCTTCTGGCAAATCTCAGTGTATTACTGCCCTTGCTGACTTGAAGTGTGTAGCTTTTATTGCTGGTCAGTATTTGTGTGATATTAGAAAAAATTAAGTTTCTTAAGGAATCCTTTTTAATGATATGGTGACTTGTTATCAAGGTCTAATCTTTCTCTACTTATTGTCTTGGTCTCTCTGAGGAGACTGGCATAAGACTTCTAAGTTTTATAAACTAATTTTATGTGAATTATCTTGCTATATTCCATTTAATAAAGCAGAATTTCTGGGGACTGGGGAAGCACTGAAGTAGAAATGTAGTTGAAATGAATGTAAGTTTGATTGGGGATTTTAATTATTGTTTATAGTGAGGTTTCTTTTTAGGACTTAACATAAATTAGGTAGACTTACCTTGTATATTGTTAAAATGCATTACTACATGATAGAGGATGAAAATATGTCCCTTCTAGGAAATAACAAAAAATTCTATTACATTTTCTATTTTTTGTACTGTAATAGCTATATTTTTCCTTCTAGGCTGTATGCAGGGTATGATTCCATATCTTCCTGAGCTGATCCCTCACCTTGTTCAGTGCCTCTCTAACAAAAAGGCTCTTGTGCGCTCCATTACATGCTGGACTCTTAGTCGCTATGCACACGGGGTAGTTAGTCAACCCCCAGACACATACTTGAAGCCATTAATGACTGAGTTGCTAAAGCGTATTCTGGATAGCAACAAAAGAGTACAAGAAGCTGCCTGCAGGTGAGCAAAGCTTAAACAAAAAGCACTATCCATAACACTGCTTTTTCATGGGAAACTATTTTAATTCCTTCATGAATTCATTACTCCATTTCTAGCTCTTAATGTATTTTATTTTTTTCCTTTTAAATTGGAGTAGGTTCAGCTTCTTCTGAAGTAGTCAAAAATTATTTTGAGTTGTACTAAAATGAAAACATATATTTGTATTTCTCTTGGCCAGTTTGTTTTCAGAATATATGAATCACCAAACTAAACAATCTGTTGAAGTAAAAGACATTATCTTTATGTGACACATGGGGTTTTTTTCAATATTTGAAGTTTCATTGACCAGAAATCTTTTATATGCCTATGAACAAGGTCAATACTGATGACAAAGGAAAACTATTGTGTCGTATTACTGATGTTGTTTATATTTATCTCAGAATTACCAATACATTTGGGTTACGGTTATTTCAAGGGATATTCCTTTTCTCTTGAAAGGAGATCCTTGGAGGTAAAATTCCTTTCTCCCAAATGTCTGCTGATATTCTAAACAAACAAAAATTATTGGACATACCATTAATAGAATGGGTACATTTCTTATGCAGGAAGCTCAGCAAATAAAGCTTTTACACATCAGTTTGTGCGGGGCAGGAGTCTACACAACAGACTGCCAAGAAAGTTTCTTCATACAGCAGAATTAGATATGTAACGTATGCATAACAGGTTTTACAGAATATTTTTAAATTTTGCTCAGCACAATGTAAGAGCTGAATCTTTGTGTTCAATAAAAATAGATTGAGTTTGTCTCTGTAATACTATTTTCAAAACATACCTTGGATGAATTTGAGGACTAAATATAGTTCTATGTTTAAACAGAAATGGGTAGTGTTGGGCACTTTGGGGTGGTCTCATTTTGTTTTTTTCCAAGATACTGACTGGCCTGTTTGGGGTGTTTTTTTTTGTCATTCAGTGCCTTTGCTACTCTAGAAGAGGAGGCTTGTACAGAGCTTGTTCCTTATCTTGCATATATACTTGACACTTTGGTCTTCGCATTTAGTAAATACCAACATAAAAACCTGCTCATTCTTTATGATGCTATAGGAACTCTAGCAGATTCTGTAGGACATCATCTAAATAAACCAGTGAGTATACCTTATGTTCTGTAGAAGCGCTTGTCATATATTGAAAAACTGGTTTGGTGGCTTTTGTAGTGTGCTTTACATGTTATAAAACAGAAATGCTGACTTTTCTGTGTGGGCTTCAATAATAAATATGTACATGTAAAATACATAGACTACATGTAATTTTCTCACTGCACAAATATTCCCCATTTTGAATTGTGTGTGATTGGCTTGTAAAATGTGCTTCTCATTATCGTGACTTTTTTTTCCTCATTCTCAGAATTTTTCAGCTCAGAGGAGATACATATATCAATATAGATATGAAATGGAACTTTAAAGAAATTGGTGGAATGCATGCGCTAATTTCAAATGACTAATTTTTTTAAAATTTTTTTTCTTTGTAACCTCTTTCAGTATAGCTAAGCTGCTCTGTGTCTTTCCAATGTATTGAAGCACATCATCATTAGAAATTGCTTTATCAGCGAGTGGGACAGACGTGCATTTTATATATAAAAACACAAAATCCTTTGGACAAAGCACAGATAACACACAGGCAAATATAGTGGTTTTTTTTTTATTGTACATATGTTTATTAATAGGAGGATATGCATGCATGTCACGTGCATCTTAAGATGGCTATTGAAATTTTCTTTATTTCTCTATAGTGCTTCACATGACATAGACACACTAGAATAAAACTATTTGGGTTGTTGCCATGGCATTTTACTTGCTGTCCAAGACTCCACACCATCAAAGGACATCTTTTCCAATCTTTCTTTGGCTCTGAGCAGCTTGACATTTGACAGCACCAGGAGGAAGCTAAATGGGAGTTCCTGGTGATGATGGTGGGACTTTCTTCAGTCACTTAGAATATTGTATCTTTGGACATAGCATTAGCTGGCAGCATCTGTTGGCTCTTGGGATACTTTCTGAGAGCAACAGTACTACAGGGATGCCTTGCTTAATATCCTTGTGACTGTGACAGCAGTGACAAGGAAGATACAATATCTTTATAAAGAATTGGTGAGTATGCCCTTCTGGAGGGATAGAAAATTATTTTCTTCAATTGCTTGAGGAAGAGGTTTCAGGAACTTGGGGTAATAGGGTTGTAGCATCAGGGCAATGGGAGATGTTTGCCAAAAGCAGGTGGCAGATGCACAGCCAGATTGCATTGATGGAAAAAAACATTTTCTGTAGGCCCTAAGGTAATCCTATAGATTTGTAACCACCCAGGCAGATATTAAAATTTGTTAGACTGAAGCCAAACCTGGATGATAAGATTCATTCTGCAAAGTTATGTGCCTCAGCAAAAAAATATTAAGAAATAAATTGTAAATTCTAATATTAAACTACTTCTACATATTGCAACAATTATTTGTTTACAGTATATCAGTTTTCTTTTTTCTGAAAATGTAGACTATATCAATTCGTAATATATCAATTTTCTAGCTTTGAAATTAACTAGTATGCAATTAAGTGTTTCAATATGTATCTGATACACTTTCATCCTAAACAGGAATATATTCAGATGCTAATGCCTCCATTAATCCAGAAGTGGAACATGTTGAAGGATGAAGATAAAGATCTCTTCCCTTTATTAGAGGTAAATGTTAAAATTTGAATATGTTTTATCAACTTCTTTTAGGAATTACCCCTTTTACTAAAGATGCTCCTACTAGGTAGTGTGACTATAAAATGTGACAGTGTTGGTTATCTCCTATTATGGAGAAAGTATTATGACTCTAGTGAGAAAATTTTGTGATGGAGGAAATGTCATTAGGTCTAGCAGAAATCTTTTATTTGGTTTTGGTTTTGTTTTTTCCTGCCAATCTTGAGCTTTCTTTGGGATTCTTTTTCTTTTAAAAATTGTTCAAACCCCTTGTTCTTGTCTTTTCTCTCTCCTTGCTCACCCTTCATCCCTTCATTAAAACTGTTATCAGACAGGCTGAAGGTATGAACAAGACCATGTAGTCTATTCTCTGTACTTTCCAAGTAGGAAAAAGAGACAGGAAAACACTTCAGGAAATTAGTTCCATAATTCTTGGGTAACGTTAGCGCTTGTATATGGTCAGGATACTGAAATTTAGTGTAAGTTCTAGCTGAATTATAGTAACTGTCTTCATATGAACTTTCTTGACCACCTGTAAGAAGATGCTGCCTCTGAGAAATTTTCTCAACTGACATGTAGGAGAGTGTAACAATTAGCTGCTTGGCTCAGCTAATTGGTACTGCCTTTCTAGGTTGTTTTTATTTAATCAGTTACTTGTGGGTATACTTAAAATGCTTTTTATTTACTTCTCTCAAGTAAAAGGCACTTTGAGGAGGTGAGGAGTTAGTGTACATCTCTCTCTCGCCTTTTTTTTTTTGCCCTTTTTTTTTTTTTTTTTTATTCCAGTGCCTGTCGTCAGTTGCTACTGCCTTGCAATCTGGCTTTCTTCCATACTGTGAACCTGTGTACCAGCGTTGTGTAAATCTGGTGCAGAAGACTCTTGCACAAGCCATGGTATTTTTCTATTGCTATTCCAATGTTTTCAGAATATCTCCTTAAATCAATGTATTAACTATGTAAAGTTATGGATTTGCAAGGAGATTTGTAGTATAATTTGAATATTTAAATGAAGCTGCAGATCTGAAATGAATTTTTTGTTTGTTTTTTTTTTACTTTTATGCATACTCCTGAGAAAATCTAATACTCATTTTGAAAATGCATACTTATTTGTTGCAGTTGCACAATGCTCAGCCAGACCAATATGAGGCTCCAGATAAAGATTTCATGATTGTGGCTCTTGATTTACTCAGTGGTTTAGCTGAAGGACTTGGAGGCAACATTGAACAGCTAGTGGCTCGCAGTAATATCCTAACACTAATGTACCAATGCATGCAGGTGAGATGAGTAACCTATTTAATCCAAGTGTTTTCTTTTTTAAGAGAATCAAAAACATTTCTAGAATTGTCAGTTTTCTTTCTTCCTCTCTTTAGGATAAAATGCCTGAGGTACGGCAGAGTTCTTTTGCACTGTTAGGTGATCTGACAAAGGCCTGTTTTCAGCATGTTAAGCCTTGCATCGGTACGTTTCTTTTACATATTAAATAATTAACATTTTATAAACGGATAAGAGGCTGATTTAGCCATTGTTGACTTCCCTTCTCTGTGGCTTGGCTTGTCATGGTGTTTTAAGTTTTCATTTTCCTTTATCAGCAAGGGTCTGTAGTGTTTTCTCCTTTGGACTGTGTGTTTAAGACGTTCTTTGTAGATAGTGCAAAAGTTCATTTTGCTGCATGGTTTTTATAATGTAACATGCTTCCTTTTTTCTGGAATACAGTAAAACAGATGTACTTAGACTTCAATTAGAACAGTTGCTTTCTTTGATAAATTCTTGAATCTATAGCTTTTTTTGCTCTACTGTAATCTATCGTTATGTATAATTTTTATATAATGAAATAAGAAAACTTATCTAGAGAGCAGTTTGGGGTTTTTGTTTTGTTTTTAATTTCAGTAGGGAAGTAGCATCACTTATACACTTCCACAATATTCACTATCGCTTCCCTCGGATACTCTTGAGATACACTTAACTTGACAAATGAATACTTGGATAGACTTGGGATTTAAAATGTATTTGGCAGATGTTATAATGTATCTTTATGACTAATCTTTTATTAAAATTTAATCAGGGTTGTGATTTGCCTTCTAGACTTCTTTGTTGGCTGGTTTGGTTTTTTTTTGGGGGGAGTGTTTGTGGTTTGTTGTTGGGGGAGGTTGTTTGGGGTTTTTGTGGGGCTTTTTGTTTGTTTTGGGTAGTTGGTTTTTTAGCACAGCTGAATACATAGCTATCGGAGTGTGTTTTTTCTTCCCCCACCCCCAGGAAGGGGAGAAAAAAGTTTTCAAGAGTTACATAAAGGTAAAGCCTATTAGAAATATTTTTCAGTCATAGTTTGAAAAGATTTGCATTGATCTGCTTAGGTTGTAAAATCCAAGTTAATCTGATATATAGCAGAAAAACAGCTCTTGTTAATTCAGGTGTAATGCTTTACAAGAAGTTTACAAGAATGCTTACATGATTTTTTAAAAAAATGTTTTGTTTTTTTTACCCTGTGATCTTACAGTAATGGGACAAAGTGGTTGTATTGTGTGATGAGATTTTAAACTGTTGTTCTTTCTAGCTGACTTCATGCCCGTTTTGGGAACCAATCTAAACCCTGAATTCATTTCTGTGTGTAATAATGCCACCTGGGCAATTGGAGAAATCTCCATCCAGATGGGTAAGATTTTTTTATTTTCTTTGAATCTTTGCACATTTAGAATGGTTTGTCTGTGTTGTTTTTTGTTATTATTTATTTTTAGTGATACTTTTGTGTTACAATTTAAATTAAATTTTATATTTTTGCCCTTCACAGTAAGCTCAATGTACCAGATCTAAAAAGATTATGTATATTAATGGTCATTTTCTTCTGAATGTTTCTTTTTGGCTGTTTCAGGTATAGAGATGCAGCCTTATATTCCAATGGTGTTGCACCAGCTTGTAGAAATAATTAACAGACCCAACACACCAAAGACATTGTTAGAGAACACAGGTACCCAAAAACTGAACCATTCATGGTGAAGGGAGTTAGATATATTTCTTAATAGTTATTTTTATAATTGCCTATATTTTATTGCTATGTATTTGGCTTTTATAAGCAAAACCAACTATTTTGCAGAAGCTCTTACAAGTCTCAGTCTTGCAGCATAACATTATCATATGTCAAGATTATTAAAGTTATTGCTTTCTCAACTTTGTAACATTTTATATTTATTTATAATCTATTAAAATATTCTTCCAATTTTATTTATATATACAATATGACAAATGTATGCAGTAACACTTAAAGACTTAGTGGCTTTACACTGATTTTAATATATGCATGTCATTACAAATATCTACTGTATATATATGTCTAGTGTTTGAAAAAAATGTAAGCGGCATATATAAAACAAACAATGAACTCTCTAATTTTACAAAAAATGCACTTTTTTAAAAAAACAATATTAATTTGTAGCATTATGCACCAAAATCTAGATCTATGATGACAGTTTTACCACAACATAACTGAAATTACATATAACTTCTATTACCTGGTCACTTAGACTTTTCAGAAATTTGTTATTAACAGTGGCATGCATGTTTTTATGTTCTGGCCAGCAGCTTTGCCTTCCAAATTGGGAGCAGTCCCCAAATGCCTTATTGAATTGGAATTTCTGAGGCTTGTTTCCTTTGCATTTATAGAGGACATGTTCTGGTATGAAGAGCACCTTCCATACTTCAGCAAAACTTTATTAATAATTTAACAGGTTTCTGATTTACTATTTTACTAACTGAGAATCTTTTGACTTTTTTCTGTTTGAAAACTTTCTTGTAAGAAAAATGATACTTTCGTCATTATACTTGACATAATTGAAAATTATGCAAATTCAGTGCTATAGTTAGTTTCTTAACTAAATATTGAGATAAATTGGAGAGATTTCTTTCAATGCATATTTTTCCTCCAGTATTCTCTACATCCCACCCCCTCATTTAGTATGGAAGGTGAACTTGAAGGAAAAATTGCCTAGTTGTCTTTTGCTTTTTGAAAAGATAATTTTGGAGCAAATAGTATAGCAATATAAATTTGCTTTCCCCCTGCCCCAACCTTCATCTGCACTGATGAATATGTAATATCTGTAACTGAGAAGCATCCAATACTTAAAAGTTTTCTTCCATCCCTGCTAGAGAATTTTTTGAAGCATCCAAACACTATTACTATTTTTTTTAAATAGTATCTTAATAATTACTTTAAATGTGGATGCATAACTGTGATTAAATGTTGAATGTGGCGTACTTATCATAAGTTTGTTGTGGGATATTGTGCTGCATGCCATTGGTACATGCAAGAGTATTACTGTTTTCTGATTTAGGTTATGCAATGAGCTATGAAAACACTTCTCCTATGGAAACATATAGGACCACCTTAAGTAAAAGCAGTTGCATAGTAAATTATGAGTATCTGCCAAAAAGTTAAGCTTTGACAGAAATTACTATTCATTTTACAGACTGTAGCTGTGAGAACTTACAGATAAACCTTAAAGGTGTATTTTCATTTGAAGATAGCACTTCAAATGCAGTTTTATAAGTTAGATGTGTTGAAAATTTGAGACACTGCATATTGAAATTGAGTAATGTCTAGGCAAAATAGTACATTATCAGTGAGCCGCAGCTTTCACAGAATGAATATTTTTCAAACTGCTAGTATATCCTACACTAAACTTTTATTGGAGAAAGTATCATCTGCTTTATTGCATGTTTCATGAAACTGTTCACAAATGCCTGTTATTTAGTGTTGCATAGTGTGTCTCTGGAACATAGGTTTCCTTTCTCTGCTTCATATAAATCTGCTGGATTTTAGTATTATTCATGTATTTTGCTTCAAGTAATCCTGATATGTTATTCCCCACCTTCTCCTTTTTCTAAAGATTAATCTTTAGTGAGTTGAGCAAATAGCATTAAAATGCATTTGCATGATGGTATTTTCTTCAGTCAGAACAAAGGACTACACTACTTAATCATCCAAAGAAGCAGTTTTGCTTTTCACGTGTCCTTATGCTTTTGTATCAGAAATCAGATTCTTATACAACTTTTATGAGGAAGCCTTCTCTGAACAGGAGTAATATTGAGATTAAATAATTAATTTTCTGTGGTCTGTTGCTGTCAGTTAGCTACCACTTTAAATTTTCTACAAGATTATGAAGAAAAAAAATATTTGGTGCTCTTGGAGAAGTGTTTAATCTATTTAGTGTTTATTAGCTAGACCACAATATGTTAAATGTAAAAGTATTTATAAATGTATTATTACTGATAGTAGGCCAATTAAAATTTTGAAAAAAGAAAGAAAAAAGAAAACTTGTAGGTCTACTTGATACTAAAACTAAAAATGGTTAAATCCTTTCTGCCAAGAGTATCCATAATAGTAGTTTTTATTGAAAACTTTGAAATGTATGATAGGTAAATTTACTGTAAGAGAAGATTCTAAAGAGGGCAGTATGACTGCTTACATCACAAAGCCTTTGGATTTTAAATTGTGTTTTTTGGTGATCTCATTTTATTTTGTCTTTCTTTTACTCTGGAGAGTATACCATATATGTTGCTGCCTCTTATTTAGGGGGTGGTAATAAACTGCACTAGTGAAATCTTATGTTTACTATCATACATAGATTCTGTTGGCTTCTGTTTCTGAGTTATTTGTTGTTTTTTTCTTTATTTTTTCTCCTCCCCCCTCATTTTCTCATGTCTTGGTTGGCGTTTGGTGGTGTATAACCATGATTGCATTACCTTAGCAATAACAATTGGTCGTCTTGGTTACGTTTGTCCTCAAGAGGTGGCCCCCATGCTACAGCAGTTTATAAGACCCTGGTGTGTATTATTCAAATTTTTTTGTTTTAATTTTTCTTCACTTTCTTTCTCTTTTCTTTCTCTTTTCTTTCTCTTCTCTTTCTCACTTTTAGATATATTTTCATTTGGTTACAAAATCTCAATCCTTAATCATTGCCAACCATGTGACTAATCTTGTCCTATCAGGTTTGTGAGTTTTTAGTAGCACTGTTATGTGTTCATGTTATAGCTAACAACTAATTTATGCACAGGATAAGATTGTCACATGCTTGCATGTTAAAGCTTGACTGAAAGAGCATTTTGAAATCCACCAGAATGATAATACAATGCATGCAAATACTGTAAAATTTAAACTGCATTACTTAAAATTCAGTCTGAGGCTTGAATTGCTGTAAGGAATTTTTCTAGACCTGGTATGTATAAAATAGATTGCTTGCTGTTGTAAAAGTTAAATAACTGTTCTGTAAGTGGTATCTGACATAATTCATACTGCAGTAATATTATATGTTCCACTTCTAATAATGATAGTTTCTATAAAGATTTCATATACATGTTTCTTTTGTATTTAATGGAATACAGGTCACACTTTCTAACTGTATACAGTGCAACAGGAAAGCAAGATTCTGGAGATGATGCCTAATGGGAATATACTAGTAAAGACTGTGTGCCACAAGTATCTTTTTAAGTGTTCAAAATAGTGTTTCAGATAACCTTATCAGTGTGACTTATTCCATCAAATACTGTCATTTAGTTCTGATTTTACTGACTAAAACTGTAATAAAATGAGCTAAGTTTTGTTCTCTGACTTACTAGGTGCACCTCTTTGAGAAACATAAGAGACAATGAGGAAAAGGATTCAGCATTCCGTGGGATATGTACCATGATCTCAGTCAACCCCAATGGAGTAGTCCAAGTAAGATACATAAATAGATCTTTTTTTCTTTACTCATGAAATTTAGTGAAAACTGTATATGGAGTATGAAAAAGTTTAGCATCGTGTTGATTCCCTGTAGTACATGCTGTAGCTGCTATTTTGACATCAAGGAGGCCAAAATGTTCATATTGGAAATTATACATATCATGATACTTCAGGATTTCTGCTTCAGTATTTATCACTTAAGGAAATGAAAAGACAGTATTGCCATCTACCTCAGCATCAGCAAGGCTTTTGACACTGTCTCCCATAGCATCCTTCTAGGGAAGCTCAGGAAGTGTGGGTTAAATGAGTGGACAGTGAGGTGGGTTGAGAACTACTGGCTAAACAATAGAGCTCAGAGGGTTGTGATCAGTGGTGCAGAGTTTAGTTGGAGGCCTGTAGCTTACAGTGTTCCCCAGGGGTCAAGACTGGGTCCAGTCTCATTCAACATAGCAATGACCTGGATGAAGGGACAGAGTGGACCCTCAGCAAGTGTGCTGATGATACAAAACTGGGAGGAGTGGCTGACACACCAGAAGGCTGCACTGCCATTTAGTGAGACCTGGACAGGCTGGAGAGCTGGGCACAGGAGAACCTCATGAAGTTCAACAAGGGTAAGTATAGGGTCCTGCCCTGGGGAGGAATAACCCCCTGCACCAGTACAGGTTGGGGGTTCTTCTGCTGACCACTTGCCCAATACAGAATGATATTACCATTAATGGGCAGACCAGCAGCCAAACCCTTCCCTCCACTCCCACATAATACACCAGAAACCCAAAGTGCCAGATAACTGGAGGGAGGAACAAGTCAATGCACTCACTCACAACATATTGTATAAAGAAGGGATCAAGCTGACTCAGGAACCATGTAATGAGAGATGGAATCAGCCAGACAATGAGTCCAATTATGTAGTAGTTTCTCAGAGACAGAATCTTGCTCCACCATCCTGGGAACTCCACTTGCCATGAAGAGTCAGGAAGCCCTTTCAATAACCAAATTCCCCCCCACAGCACACCCATTGTGTAAACAGTCATCCTAACTCCACTGCAAGCAGTCAGCTCTTATAGAGATATCTTCTTGCCCCACCTCCAAGTTAATGTGGAAGGCAGAGGCACCTGGTGGAGATCTCCTAATCAGTTCCCACCCAAGGCTGGCCAGACCCTGGGTGAAAAGCAATCAGGAGGCTCTTTCTTGCCTGGTTGTGGACATCATCCATATGCCAACCCTCATTCAGGGCTGGGGGTTTAAACCTCAGCACTTCAGGGGTTGACCTGCTGGAAAGTAGCTCTGCAGAGAAGGACCTTGGAGTCCTAGTGGACAAGAAGTTGCCCGTGAGCCAGCAATGTGCCCTTGTGGCTAAGAAAGCCAATGGTCTCCTGGGGTGCATTAAGAAGAGTCTGGCGTGCAGGTCAAAGGAGGTTCTCCTCCCTTTTCTACTCTGCCCTGGTGAGGCCAGATCTGCAGTACTATGTTCAGCTCTGGGCTCCCCAATTGGAGAGTGCAACAGAGGGCTACAAAGATGATGACTGCAGCATCTATGTTATGAGGAAAGGTTGAGAGACCTGAGGCTGTGCTGAGACCTAGAGAAGACTGATAGGGGATCTGATCAATAGCTAAAGGGCAGGGGGCAAGAGGATGGGGCTAGACTGTTTCCAGTGGTGCCCAGTGACAGGAGAAGGGGCAATGGACACAAACTGGAACACAGGAAGTTCCACTTAAACTTAAGGAAAAACTTCTTTCTTGTGAGGATGTCAGAGCTTCTACCAGGCTGCCCAGAGAGGCTGTAGAATACCATTCTCTGGAGAGATTCCAAACCTGCCTGTATGCGATCCTGGGTAACCTGCTCACTTGTTGGAGCAGGGGAATTGGATGAGATGATCTCCAGATGTCCCTTCCAACCCCCACCATGCTGGGCTTCTGTTAAATACATTTTTACTTTGATACTTATGTTTGATACTTATGTTTTTTCTGTTGAGGTTATGTATGAAAATACAAGGTAAAAGTTGACATACTAAGATCTATTTTTCAGATTTAATCCAGACTTTAAAAAAACAAACAAACAAACAAAAAAAACAGAACAAAACCAATAACTACCCCATCATTCTTAAAACTTGGGTAGGGTAGATTCTGTTTCAACTTTGGATATGTTGCTTAAATAGTCAATATGGCAAGGAAGATGCATCTCTTTAAAATAAGTGGTGCATCTCAAGAATAGAATGTGACTTGCTCTTTAGTCTACACAGCTACAAAGTACCAATGTAATATTTTCACAGAGGAAAATGAAGGTGAATTTTCCTGTCCTCTGTCTGGAATCCTTCTTCTTGAAACACAAAAATTAAGCCTCTGTCTTGTTTTGAATTTTTCAGTTCATTTCACTTATCCCTTATTTTGTACTTAGCATTACCCCCTTCTGCTGTCCATTTGTTCTTTCACACAGGTTAGAGGGAGGGAGTAATTAAGGACTCTTCATTATCCCAGCTCTCCTCCTATGTAGCTGTTATCCTCAGTTTCTATCCAAAAATGTGCATTATCAACTTACTGATGTTTTAATGGTGTAGTAGGAAGTAATGTATGACAGCAGACGTTGGGATGTTGGTGTGGCTTTAGTTTTGAACCTGTATGGCAAACATTCTGTGCATCTCAGAAACAACTTCTGGCTCTGCTTAAGGAATAGTAACTCACTCTCATGTATTTCCAGTCGGGAAAAAAAGCTGTTGTGAGTGTGGTCTTGAGTTTGTTAATCATTATTAAGATGATCGGTTCTCAAACTCAGTATGTATACTGAAAGATTTGGTTAGACAAGTGTGGTGTGAAAGGGGAGTAGGTGTTTGTTGGCTTGTTTTTTTTTTTAACTGTGGTTTTATTTAATCAAAAACCTGATTAAACAAAGGTATTACTACACTCAGCTATTTCTGTTTCCATGCACCTAAGCATACAATAACTTACCATTATTGTCTGAATTAACTAGAAAATAAAAACATAAAACCAAAAGCAGTTGTGAATTATGATCAAATATACTACACAGTTCATAGAACAAATATCAAACATTGTTTTCAGGCCTATAAATTGAGATTTCTAACCTATGTGATTGTTTAATATTATAGGACTTTATTTTTTTTTGTGATGCTGTTGCATCGTGGATTAGCCCAAAAGATGATCTCCGAGACATGTTCTGTAAGGTAATGTTTCTAGTATGACAGTATATCTGAAATGTGTTTCTTTTGGGTCCTCTGTTTTCTTCTTACTTTCTATTTCCACTATTAGCACTAGTATTTGTGGTCATAAAGGCTTTCTTGCAGTCATAAACTTTCAGACAAAACATCATAAAAATCTGAAGGTTTTTTATCTATATTTTCTTACATGCTTTCAGGTTATTCCAAAATTCTTTTTGACAGTGTTGAAAAGCTCACCTGGGATCTTATTTGCAAGAATGATCATCATCAAAGAGCTTTTCATAATGTCCAGCCTACTCTAATGTTTGACTGCATTTGGAAGTACAAGGTTTTTCATACCACATATAAGACTTTGGGGGGGGGCTTTTTCTTTTTTTTTTTCTTTTCCTCTTTTTTTTAATCTTTTCTCCTTTTACTCTTTTCCTCTTTTTTCTTTTTCACTTTTTTTCTTTTTTTTTATTCTTTTTTTTATTTTTTACTCTTTTTTCTTTTTCCTTTTTTCTTTCTCCTTTCTCTTTTTCTTTCTCTTCCTTTTCCTTTCCTTATCTGTGTGGTTCAAGACTCTCTCCCTTCCCCCCCCAAAGATGCTTGCTTTTTTTTTGGAGAAGTATCTAAAAATTTGCAAATGAAAAATCTTCCAGTGATATCCTGATTTGTTTGTCTTGCTTCAGTTGAAAATAAGGTTTTTGGGATTGCTTAACCCTCTTCAGAATCCATCTTGGTTAAGCAAGTCTTCAAGAAACTAATGTACAGTGATAGCCAAGAATGCTTCCCTAAACAAAGTGTCAATAGAACTTAAGCAAAAGGGCTGTTTGCCATGTGTAAAATAAACAAGAAAAAAACCCAAATCACCCAGAAAGTAATATATTGTGTTTGGCACTAGTGTCTTAGGTTAAAAACCAGAACAAAATAAACTTATTTCAATTTCATGAACAGATGCTGTTACTGTTCAGTACTGTGGCTCACCTCATATGTTGTAAAGTGAAATATCTGGGCTTAGGAAGGGTATATGTCAAAGGTTAACAGTCCTCTTAAAACTAAAATGGAGTATATTTCTAAGTACATACTTGGATCATGGATCAGTCAGTATTGACACTTTCTCTTCAAGTAATGCTAAGTGTGCACATCAGAATGGAAGCTAGAACTTTTGAATCCCATCTTGAGGAGTAAAGACAAAAATCTCACTGTCCTAGTTAGGAGAGCAGTTATCTGAGAGGCTTTGAAAGAACATCAGGGTCAGGAAATGAATGTATTCTAGCATCAGCAGAAGGAAACAGGAAATACAAGCTTAAAAGAAAGTCTAGGATGCTGTCTGTGATGGTTGTCCAAAGCAGTTTCAGTACGTTTCTGTCCCGGTCCTTCAACATTCAATACTTGCTTCAATAAGCTACACTTCTATTTTTCAGATTCTTTCCAGGATATCCATGTGGAATCTAATGTTATTCAAATTAGACACAGTGTTTCTTGGTCACTTGGCATAAGGACATCCTTGCTTTTTAAAGTGTATTCTTTTGTGCTTTTTGCCATGCAAGCAAGGAGACAAACTTTCTTCAAGTGATGGAATGTAAAGTTTTTAGATTACTTCCTCATTGAAGTGAGTTTTTATGCTAGCTGAATACATGATTACTGTCCTCCAGTTTTTCCAACAATAATTATTCCTTTTAGGAACAATGGAAAAAAACTTTTTGTAGTCCCATAAGGTCTTTCTCTTGCTAATGGATTGTCCAGTGTTTGGTTTTTGGGGTGAGTTACTTGGTTTGTTTGTTGGGTTTGGAGCACTAGAGCTGAGAGAGAAAATATCCCTTCTAAGAGCATGGGTAGATGAGTTGCCAGTGTTGACATCTGACACATACCCTAAGAATTGTATCATGTTTTATAAAACCAAGATATTCAAAGACTGTAGCTGAAGCTCGCTTCCTAAAACTGTACTGGAAGATGATTTTTAAAAGGTGTTCTTTTTGTTGTACTTGAACATTCTTAGATTTTTTCAGTATTTTTTTGACAGCTGGCTAATAAGACTCTGGGTTAGGAAAGAGAGGTGAATCTGCCTGTAGAAGGTCTCATTGAGGGAGAAAAGCAGTAAATTAACTGGTGACACTGTAATGTTATTATTGCTATATGCTGTTTAAGAGCAACTCTGCTCTAAAGAGAAAGTTGTGTTGAGTATGAACTCAGTACCATGAGCTTTAACTTGGACATTGCCTTTTTTGTGAGGATGTTTTCATGACAGACTGTTTCACAGTTCATATCCTTGAGTTTAAAAAAGAACAAAACAGAACTTTAGAGACTCTCTGCATTGTTTTCTATTAGGAGGAACCATTTAATCTGTTTTTGTTCTTTTGTATGTTTGCCTTTTAACGTGCTGTTTTCAAGCTAAAATACTAAGACCTTTTTGCCAGTATCATTCAATTTTCGTAGTTTTCAGTTATTTTATTATATTGGAGGGTCCAGATGGAAAACTGTAGATTCCTCCCTCTTCCCCTCTTAGGCTGCCTTTTGACTGCTTTGGATCCTTGTTCTTTCAAAACACAAAAGATTTTAATAGCTTCCTTTTTAGCAGCAGTTGTGTAAAGGTTCTATGGAAAAACACAACTCTCACAGGATGCTTTTGTATTTGCTAGAAATTGACAGGCATTCATTCTGTCAAATGCTGGTGGTGGTTCTGGCTCAGCTTTCCTCCCAGAACATATTACATTATTTTTAAAAAAAAAAAAACAAAACCATGAATACAGTAAACTTAACATATAAACTGTGCCAATTGACAAAATGTTTAGCATTCTGAAATGCCCTAACTCCAGGTTGTATGTCACAGTCATTATAAATGCATATACACATATGTATATTTATATAGAATATAATATATAATTTTATA
>NW_008594443.1:5907-22012 GCF_000691845.1 Merops nubicus | reverse complement strand
GCCTGCGCTCCATGGAACAGCGGTAACGCACCGGCGGCCGAGGCTCTGCCCCGGTTTGTCCGGGACAGGCATTGACGCGTATCCATAGTTTTGAGAGACAACCCGAATCAGGGAATACTTGCGTGCTAAGACCTTTGTTTTCGTAGCTGCTCGATTACATTTTGCATTTATACCTTTTTTTCAATAATTAATATTTAAATATTTTCTTAATTTAAAAACAACAACAAAAGGACAGGAAGGTTTCCAGATGCTTGGAAGAACAGATTAATACAAGATGAATATTTTATTTGGGCAAACATCTCCTATGTTGTTGATGCATTCTATGTTCGTCCCTGTGCTTTTTGTTTTTTCACTGATAGCGCAGAGAAACACTAAAAGCAACTATCTTTTGAATTTTAAACTTCACACAAATCCCTATAAACCCATGTATTGCATTTATTATGTTTGAAGATTACAGCAGTGCAATGTTAAAGCAATGTCATAACTACAGTGGAGATACTCCACTGTAAATCTTTCATTCAGAAATGTACACTTGGGTGAGAAACTGGCCATACTTGGGTACAGTTCAAACTGGGTTTTGTTTGTTTATTTGCCTTTTGGGTGAAAAAAAAAGTGTCAAGTAGCTAAAGAACATTCACACATTTTATACCTAATCAAAGAAAAACCAACACAGCAGCTTTTAAGTCCACAGATAAGTGGATTTTAAAAGTGTCTCAAACTTAAGGAGTTTATGCAGTCCAGGATAAGCAGTATATATCTTTTAGCTTGAACATGGAAAAGTTTGGACAAAAATCCTATGAAAAATTTTACATATTACTTTCCTTATTGACTAAAGCATGGGAAGACCCACTGCCAATGGTCAGAATCCCTGAATTGATTGCTTCTCCCAGTTTAAACTACTCTGACCTCTCTGAGCTTCTGAACTAGACAAACCCTCCTGGGCTCCTGTGGGCTTTGGATGCGACCCTTCCACGAGGAAGCCGTGAGGATGCAGCACACTCTGCTCCCCGGCCACAGGGGAGTCGCTCTGCGTGCAGCTAGTCTAAGTGGGAGCAAAATCTGGTTCAGTGCTCACAGTGTACAGAGATATTTAGTCTCATAGCAACGAGGGATTCCAGAAGACTTCCCATTTGAGAGGACAGTGGTACCTGGCAACGCCGCTTGCTCTGCACTAAATATGGTTCACTGGGGTTTTTGTGTTCTAAATAGCTTTGGACCTTGCAAAGAGGGTGAGTCCTATTCAGAAACGCCCATCTTCAATGTCTTTACTTGCCAGCTGCATAAAGATTTATAAAATATTAAAGATATATCATGTTACCAGTGTAGACTTCTCTGGAAGACTTTTCTGAATAAATTCCATGGACAAAAATTCCCCCTTTCAGCCTATTAAGATTTGCATTCTCAACTAAAGATATTAAACAACTTCTAAGCTGCTTAGGCCTCTAAGAAAGATTTACAGAACTATCTCACTGTGAGTTTCCAGGTTTTTGCCAGAGCTCTGACCCCATACATCTCCAGCAATGCAGAGGCCAAAGGCTGTGGTCCCAGCAGTAGCCCTTGCTAGGGAACCACTCCACAGGAATTCTCCCAGTTGTGTTTTAATGTTACCAGCAGCTGGAAGCTGGTAAAGGATGGTGGTGGCATTGGAAGACATTTCCAATAGAGAAGACAGCTGCAGCTGACAAAAGTAGTGAGAAAGTGAGGAACGCATCTTCCTGATGATCAAAGAGCAGGAGCAAATGTGCATGAGACAGAAGTTCTGAGTTCTTATGGGAGAGCGGCACAAAAACGAAGCGCATAATTTCCAAATATGTTTTCTGTTCTGGAAATACAGCTCGTTTGTTCTTTTTACCACAACTTCGACCTGGTTCTGCAGAGCTGATAAAACCAGAGCTCTGTAGCAAGGCCAGCAGCCGTTGCTAGATTCTAGAGGTTTAAAAATATTATCTATACTCAGCATTTAATTGTGTGAAAAGATTCTACCAAACTTTAGAAGATTTATTTTTCATTACTGAGATATTTTATAAATAAAACCATGCTAAAATTCCTAGAACACAATCATGTTCAGACTGTATTCCATATACCTATAACTAAGCCCCTAGTGCTTTCGGTTGTGTCAAATGCCTTTTGCATAATTACTTTATTCCAGTTCATGCAATAAAACCAAAAATTATGCATAGCCAATGCAGATCTAAATGCAGTAGCACAAGAGATGACGTTAGCCCATTTTCACTAATGAATTTGGAAACTACTACTGGCTTCGAGTTACAAAAAATAGAGCAGACGATATCTATTATTAGGTTATCTAGACCAGACCTTTGCCAATGCCCACTGGATTTCATTTTTGTTACTTTTGAGTTACTCAGGCAATAGCCTGTCACCAGTCACTTGAGGCGATTATTCCAGCTCAGTGGTTCTCTCAGCTGGAATGTTTCTCCTGATGCTAAGTTTAACATTTTATTTTGTTGAAATTCACCCAGTTCATCCTTCACATATGCTTGAAGTGGCATTATAAATCTTTTTCCATTTCGAATCTAACCAAAATAGATGATACATAGCATATATAGTAATGAATACAGATGGATATATTTCCACCAATTAGCTTTTGCAGCCTTTAAGTATTTTTTTCCCCTCAGTTCTCTGCGTGCCAGTGGCTGGTTCCCATCTCTCTGCCGCTGGGCTAGCCACAGCTACAGCAGTCCTCAAAATTTTATCACTGATCTTCAACTGATGCTGAGTAAGTGCCACTGGAGTAGAAATTAATCTCTAAAGAGATTCTGTTAATCTCTGGTTGGTGACATGAGGCAGCTATCATAAGAACCACCAATACACATCCATTGGTCCATCTAAAAGTTTCACTGCTTTTCCTTCACTTACCCAATTAGGTGATACGTTAATAGGTCTTTAATAATTTTTGACAGACCAAACCCTGTTTCCAGATCTTTCTCCTGGTGGCAGATTTGTAAGAGGGACAGCACAGCCTAGATATTTTAGGATAGCCAATGTACAGTTTCCTAGCTACAGTGCATCATGTCTGCTTAGAACTTTTGAGGTTCTTGACTCCTGGCAACTCATTGCACTTTCTCCCACATAGAAGTCACCAGCTGGTAATAGCTTTTGGCCCCTACTGAGAGGGGCTGTATAGGAGCTGCCTAAGTGGAAGGTTCTTCAAGACCACTCTGACCCCTTGAACCACTGGTAAATTCCCCCAAAACACAAATCTGACATGACACAATAAACCAGTCACAGGTACTGTGGGCAGTATAGTCAAAATAGTTAATGTGCTCCTCCATCCATGTTGTACTCGTGGATCATCTTTGTATCTGCTCATCAAGCAACCTCCCCTTCTATAACTCAAACCTTTAAACAGCTGGCTTGTGAAAGGTTGCTTTTGCCCTCTTTCATTTTACCTTACACACTCAGCCTGCTGGAGGGAGCACCTAGCTTCCCAGTAGCTGCTCTGACACATTTAACAGCACAATTAGAGATGACTTGGTAACCACCCGTTGACTAAAAATAACCTAGCAACTGAAGACACACTTAGGTATTTATACTTAAGATATCCCAGAGGAACCCTTCACAGCTCCTGTAGCTAGGGAAAACATATGGATCTCACCAAATGCACTAGGCCAGGAATCCTCAGGGGTGGGGGCGGGGGGGCGTAGGGGAAGCGATAACATTGCACAGCTGAAAGATTTTCCAGACAACACTCTGGCAGCTAATCCAACTCTTATCCAACTAGCTCTGCAATTAAGGTTTCCCACTGAGAACAATGACAGCATTATGACCCGGGGAATTTTCTACGTAGAAAAAAAATCAACGCATCTGGGATTACAAAATTTAGAGCCTTAAAAAATTCAGCTCCTACACTGATGTGACTTGCAACCGGTACAGATCCAAAGGAACTGGTGCCAGTATGCATATGAGGAGATACATGAGCTGTAATGAATGAGCTGCCAGTGAGGAAGGAGCCAGGGCAGCACATCCTGTGTGAAGAACCTGCAGTGCTGAAACTCACTCTTGCCTTCCAGAGTAGAGATCTTTTTTTTTCATACGAGATGTACCAAGTTTTCACTCAACCTGTTCAGGAAGAAATATTCTAATGTCTGAAGAAAGAGCCATCTAAATGACGTGCTTTAATCTCTATGATGCATGATTACATATGCTATGGCTGCCTGTGGATGGCTTGATATATTTAAGGAGGAAAAGGAACTCAGTACTGACAGAACTACATATATCTCAATGGAGAGCTTGCAATACTACAGTCTCTACAGTCCCTTTTCTACTCCAGATTTTTTTCTGGTTTGTTTATGGCCATCTTCTAGCCTTGTTTTCAAAATAAACCTTCATTCAGCTAAAAAGGCCTGAACTGGTAGCAATTTAGATCCCGGCTAAGAGCTACTGATCTCAAAGAGTTTCAAGGTCTCAAGGGCCTTTCTACCTGCCTCCAGCTAGAAGATTATTGCCTTGAAATGATAATGAAATGTTCAAGGCCAGGCTGGATGGGGCCTTTAGCAACCTTATCTACTGGAAGGACTAAATGAACTTTGAAGGTGTCTTCTACCCCAAGCCAGTCTGTGATTCTGTGACTCTATGATAATTCAGAGAGCATACAGCTACTGAAACTCACAGTTAAGACTAGCAAGCAAGGCATAGGCTTGAATGTCCCAAAGGTTGTAGGACTATTCCCAAACAATGAAATTGAGAGGGCTTATCCTCGTATTTTTACTTTTTATGTATTTTAAGTTTATCTGAATTTTTTAACACTTCTGAAAATACAGTTGTTTACTCATTTTTTTAGAAAAAGGATTTGTATTATAGTCAGGATGATTAAACATGTGAAATTAATAGAATTTAGTTATGATCTATAGTTTCCAGCATCAGTTCCTGAGGTTCTAGACTAAGTAAACACAACTAAAATGTTGTAACACTTAGTGAATAAGTTCCTAATTGCAAACAAGACCCATGGAGAAAGCCATGATGAATAAGCAGTAACTGATGCAAGTCACAGCAAACCTCTATAGAACAGCAAATAGCAGTGATGCATGGGAAAGTTAATAAACTAATATATTTGGGGGTTTTGTTACTTCCTCCTACTTTAGTGGAGGAAGAAAATTTTTTTTAAAAAATACAAATTATACAGAAGTGAATTTTACTATACAAACACCTATTCACTGGCAACTTAGCCAATAAGCTCTTTGCTGATACCTTGAACTTCAATGAGGGAACCTTCTATAAATTTATTTAGCTGTTGAGTTTCTACTTCAAAACCTAGATGCCACAAAAAATGATCAAGAGCTGAAGTCAGGCCACAATGGGCACTTTTAATTCTTTCCATTAACAATTCTTAGTGTAGCAAGGAGGAAAGGGAACTGGAGCAAAAATGGAGCATACCCAAAACAAAACAGTCACGTCCACAGTTCGAACAGGTTCTGGACGCAAGAGGAAAGGACAGTGGCTGCCTCTGTAACGTGTGAGCACTCTGGGTGACCTTACTGAGGGAAGAGAGAGTCTTTGGTTGCTAAGTTAGTGGAGGGGAAACGTTTTTCAGACAAGCCTTAGGTGCAGATGCTTTAAAAATTATTCAAAACCTCAAGTAAACACATGAAAATTGTTACATGCAAAAAATGAACAATTTTTACATCGCAGTTATAAATTGAAATGGGTTTACCACTATGGCACTCTTTTTTTTCACTTGAAATATCTCATGCCTTCAAGAGATCTACACCTGCATCAGACCATGATATTAAAGGAGGCCCAGAATTTTATATGTTAATTTTCTTATGGGTCTGTGTTCTAGACTTCAGTTCAAAATCTTGAATATGGAGAAGATAGTTTTTACATTTATAATCTTAAATCTTAGAACACAAACTTGTTTCTCAGTCAAAAATATAAACCACTAATTTTACAAGCCATTCATGTATAATATAGTTCACTAGTTCTTGACAGTAAAGGGAAAAAAAAAAAGTATAACCCAGTCTCTAGCTTTTATTAGATATGGCCAGCTAACACTAAATGGTATGAAATATTTTGTTCAGTAGGATGAAAATGGATTACTGCAAGCTAATCTGAGATTTATTACCTAACTCTGTAGAATTACCACACTGGAAGCCCATCTCTGTACACCTGGGGTGGGATAATGGCAGGAACTGCAGATTAATACAACCTTCCCTTGGATGCACAACCTATTTATTATTTGCTTGTTTGTTTTTCTGGGAAGTTGATTTCTCCTACTTAGCAGCTACATGGGGCAGCATACAGCTTACTACAGTTAATGAAGTCACTGTAGAGCAGCTTCCCACAAAACTTTTTGTGAAAAGCGTATTTTTAAAGGGAAATGTATTCTTTGGTTTTGTTTTTAATTGTGCTGTTCTAATAGATACTATTTTTCTGCATGCTTACATTGTTTTAAAATAGAAAGCTTTAATTACAACATGAAATGGAGCATCTAAGATTTTGGCATTTAAACAAAAAAGTCAGATATTAATAGAGTACCCTTGGCACATGGGGCAGTGACAGTGCACAGCCTGAACTAACCTCTGTAAAAATCCTGGAGATACTGTAGATGATACAGATGGATTTCATCTGGCTAAAACATTACAAAGAGCATTATACAAACATTGTAAGAGGTAGAACATCTTTCTCTACAGCAGAACATACACTCCCCATGGCTGTTGCTTGGTCTTAGAGAAGGAGTGAAGTGGATCATGGGCCCCTCTTCATGCCAGCTTCTGGGAGGTTTTAGCATCCCACCTGTGCTGGCCTCTCCTGACCATCATACTCATCAGCAGGCTTTTGAACAAGAGGCAGAAAGCTTTCTCTGATTTCTTCCCTTACTGCACGCTCAGTGAAAGCCCCACACCAACATCCTGTGCCTACACTGTCCTTCATGCACAGGTTCAAGTTCACTAGCCCCTATGTTTTTAGTTGCCTGTGTCCATAATCGACAAATGAGTCATGATTCCTACCTGAACAAGAGTGTATAAGGTAATGTATAGACAGAAGAGATGATCCAGGGAATACAGCTTGAACATGAATTTAAGCCTTAAACCAGCATATTGGTTAAGCCACGCTCACAGAAACAGTTAGCTTTGACCTTAAAGTCACAGTAAAAAATTTGAGTATGGTTCACCTCACCAATATACTAATAGAATGGTGATATTATGTTGTTGCATTAGTATAATATTATACATTGAATGGCCACTATAGAAAATGTAGACACATCAGAAGTGGGTAATGATGAATTAAGATTTCTATCTCAGAATGACCACCTACAGATTAGATATTGTATCTTTTAAAAATAGTGGCTACCTTTAAAAAGAAAAATTATTTGATTTTGTGTAACATTTTAGAGGAAACTGGTATAGTCTATTATGCCAGTAATACACAGAATAATAGGTCAGTAACACAGTTTGGAAACTATATGCTCTCAATCCATGCCATAGTGCTTTGAGAATGTGTCAACACTCAGTGATTTCCTTACCCAGCTCAAAAGCATCTTGGAAGCACCTCGGGCAATGTCTCATATACAGCCATTGAGGGTTATCCGCTCCAAAAGAGCTGTTATAATCTGAATGGAAGAACCATAAATGATTCAATTGAAATCACTTCTGAAAATGTAAAAGGAAATGAACACAGAATAAGCTACAACATTAGGGGGTCTAACAGTCTACACACCTGAAGATTTAGAATTGAATGAAGACTTGGGTGTTTCTCCTTACAGTCATCCTACTGGATGTAGCAGCTACTTTAAGATGCTGAGAACAGCATTCATAAAATTGACCTTCACGTGTTTTAGAAGAGTTTTTTTACATCATTTCAAATATAAGTTAACCAAACCTATCTAACTGCATCTGACATAACTGAAACTTGGTATTTCTCTCTCCTTCTCTCTTTGAAAGAGGTTAAGTATTCATAACTTCTCTATAAAGGAGCTATAATATAGTACTGCTCTGTTTATAGCCTTCCTAGTAAAACGGTGTTAAATAAAAACTTAAAATTTAATGCTACCAAATGTTGAATCCACAAACAGCTTGCTTTGTGGTTTGTTTTTTTTTTTTTTTTTTTTTTTTAAAATGAAGAAACAATGCCAGAAAAAATATTCACAGAAAACTAATGGAATTCTGTAAAACTAGAAAACTCCCAAAACACATGACAATTCTAGAAACAAGGGACTAGCAGAAGACAGTATATTAACTAGAAAAACTGTTATGCTTAAATAGGATATTTTAGATTTATTTTGAATGCAAACCACATTTTATATTTTTTTTCTCTTTGCCTACACATTACAGATATTTTTCCTTCCATTAGGTACCATGAGGTTTTAAAATATTTTTCTTCCATAATCACTTCAGAACAATATAAAGGAGATATGAGAAGCAGGTGTGTACTTGATGTAGTGAACTGAAATACCAGATAGTATGAGCAAGATAACATCTAATTGTACACCAAGTATTGCCTGAGGGATCAGCAGGGGAGAAGTTATTCTGTTGATGTAATACATGCAACTGGCATCAATCCTGAAGAAAGGCCATAGTATGAAGGTGTTTATCAGCAACGTTGTCCTATTAAAGTGGATAGAATCAGTATATGACCAATGATCTCCTACTGTGAGAGGTATCTTCAGTTTACTTTGCCACAAGGAAGAGGCCTTACTCCTTCCAGATGATGTGCCCCCTCCTGAAGGCAGTCCTTAAAACCTAGTAATGCAACTGCAATAGCTTGAGTAGGTTTAACTGTTTCCTTTGCCTTTTCCAGATACACTGGAGAGACACAATAGAGGACAAAAATTTTAAAAATAAATTTTAATTTCCCATTGTTTGTGAATGGTCATCTCTTTTAATTGACTGTCAGAACTGAGCTTTTAAACAGGCATCTTTAGAGTTGTTTTGGTTTTCTTTTCTTATTTTTTTAAACTGCATTAATCTTTATCATCCCAATTATTTCTTGTGTGATGCATGCAGTGTGTCAAAGAGGATTAATTTGACACAAAATATTTCCTACTTTTTAAGAAGATAAAAGTAATCCTTCATGCTTCAGTACTTCACTTCTTTCTTTCATTTTTTGTTCTTCTGTCCAGAGTACTGTATGTTACATATGTGTATAATAGAGGAGAACATCAACCCCATTCAATTTCCAGTTCTCACAGAGAGAGATAAAAAAAAAAGACAATTCTTCTGCATTGTAAGGAAAGTCTGATGATAGCTTAAAACAATATTCATCTTGAGAAGCCTTCATCCTGAGAAGCATTTCCAGTCCCACTCATATGGGAACTTTATTAAAAGAAATCCTGTTCAGTACATCTTTAAATAACAACAGTGGAGGGATGGGCTTCAAAGTAAAAAGAAGCAATCCTGTGAACTTTTTTACAAATGAGGCCTCTTCTCCTGTCCTCCTCTATGTTTGCATCTTGTCACTGACTGCAGACTCTGATTTCCTACAGTTGGATAATTTTTAAGATCATGTTGATTCCTACATTTAATACAGTAGGAGGGGACTTAGTATTTTGTTCCCACCATTGGGACTGTCATTTATAGGGTCTCTGTCTTCTAATGATCTAATGACCTATTTTCATAAACCTTTTGAAACTTGCATTTGATACTTCTGTCTCTCTGAGAAATCTGGTTGAACTCAGTCCCCAGATTAAAGAGTTTTATATGGAGGCACAACAGATATCTTGTTTCCTGAGCCTCAAAAACTGCCGGGCCCTCTTCACTGTCCCCAGGGACTGTTCACACTCTTAAAAATCTCTTCCTTCCCCAATCTGTCTGCTGCCACTAGTTTCTCCAAATAGAGAGGAAACGAGCCTTGACAAACCCAAACGTTTTATGAAGCCTGCAGCACCTATTCCCCTAGGTTGGAAATCTCTCACCAACAAGTCCTCTACGAAGGCCTTGGGAATACTAAATATTCTTTTCCTTCCCCTTGGTGCTAATGCTCTAAGCCCCATATTCAGATTTTAATACTGTAAAGCACTCAGTCAGGCAAATTATCAAATCAAATTACAGTGGCTTACCAATTTACCTCCCATCAGTTCTAAAGCAATACCTTGTTAACCTGCTCTAACTGTGTTGCGTGTCTGAACCGAACACATAGGAGTGAAGGTTATTCCAGAAAGAAAGGACAGACTGAAAGAGCAGCTTATATCCACAAGGAAAGAACAGGGTAGACATTTGAGCAAACTGTTTAACTTTAAAGGCAATTAGGCAATGGAATGTCTTGCCTGAGGAGGTAGTTTAGACAATGTAATGAGAAGTGCTTAAAATAGAATAAACTATTTGTGAGATAGATACAGATGTAAATAATCCTCCATGTTTTGAACTAGATGAATCAGGAGAGGTATCTTTTCTATTCAAATGTCTGACTATAAAATTTCTATGCTATTCTTTGGGAACAGCTTTCAAACTTAGGATTGTTTACACCTGTTCTGAATACCAAAGTGAAGCTGCACTCCAAAAGGCAGTTTAACCTCACTGTATCATTATAAAGTAGATTTATTCATAACAACCCTCTATGAAAAGCTTCCAGCAAAAAAGTCCTTAGTCAGGGAGATGCACATTGTTGCAAAAATGGATTGTTTCCCTAAGTGCTTATATGGCCCCATCGCTATAGTATCCAAGCGCCTTACAAACATTAATGAATGTATTCTCACAACACCCCTGGGAGATAGAGATGGTATTATTAGCTAATGCACAAAGAGTGGCTTGTCCAAAGTCACACAGCAAGTCTGTGGCACAGCCAAGACTCAAAGCTGCGATTTCCTGCCCGCTGCCGTAACCATGACTATACTCTCCATGACTATACTCTCCTGTCCACATCCAGCACTGCCAAATATGTTACGCATAACCCCGGGTCTTCACACAGCAAGCCTTGCTCTTCAGCTCTACATCCAGCCCCTGACTTCAGAAACACAAATAACTTTGTTAATCGGGAAGCTTCACTACAGCAACAGATTTGCAGGTTCTGGGACAATGACAGTGATCTGGGCTGTAACTGGTTCTGATATGCGAGAGCAGTGAGAGAGAATTCCCTGAGCATCACATTCAGAACAGGAGGCATTGTATCCAGAACACGGTACCAAAAAATCTTCCTCCAGATGTGTTACATTATACATAAAAGTCTGGTTTTGAGAAAAAAGAAAGGAAAAAAAAAAAAACAAACCACAGAGAAGAAAGAAATATTAGCTGTATTCCCTACGAAATTCCTTTTGGATAAACTATTTTTATAATAGGACATATACAGTATTTTCAGTTTTAATGAGGTCAAGTCTGGAGGGGCAACTGCAGTAAATGTATTTACCCCTGAATATCAGAGAACAGAATTTGGCTTATAAATTTAATATTATAATGCAAACATATGCTATTTATAAATATATATGCTTTTGCAGTCATTTAGATTAATGCAATGAATTCAGAGATCTGATAAAATGATAACAGGATTGTTCTGAAATCAGGAACACAGCAACTTACCCTTCAATTTGGCAGAAGGGAAGCACAGGCATTACATTTTTCCTTAACTGCTAAACAGTTAATGAAAAAATAGAGGATGACTCCATAAATAATGGCAAAGTGTATGAAGGTGTAGTAGATGACAAAGTGAATAACAATTAAAAAAAAATATACAGTTTAGTTACAAAAGAAGTTAAGTATGATTTTGAAATGCATGGGTAGAAACAAAAGACAAGGTAAGTAGTGTCTCCTGAAGTTCCAGCAACAGCACTTTTCTGTTTGTGGCTTCATGTTCTAAGAAGGATGTAGATAAATTAGTCCTGGTTTTAATTAGAGCAACCAGTATAGCAAAAGGGATTTACATTAGAGGCTAATTGAAAACAGCTCAGCTATCAGGACAGTTAAATGATGGAGTAGATTACCATTGATAGGGAATCCACATCTCAACACGTGTTTAAGAACAAGTTAAATGAACATCCATTAGAGGGGATCCAAATTCACATAAGAGGATAGTCTAGATTGTATCCTCAGATTTCAGTCTCACACATATATTTAATCACTGTACAAATAGTCCAGTTACTCCAATCACTTATTCTCCAAGAACCCCTATGCTAGAAACATTTATTCCCTCCTTTTTCTCTTCCTCTCTCCCTTGCTGCTCTTTCTCTTTACTCTCCCTTCCTCTTTTCCCTTCTCTCCCTCCCTCATCACCTCTGATCTTCTCTCTTTCTTGTTTGTTTGCTTGCTTGCTTGCTTTCTTCCCTTGTCCTTTCATCCCTCCCTCTGCTCTTGCTATATGCTTTTGAAGTGACACATCCCTATTTGGACTGTGAGTTCTTGAAGTGTCTACAACCTTAGCATGTTAAAAACATTCTGTCTTGAGGGACCAGGTAGCTGCTCCCTATGGGACTACCTAGAGCCCCAAAATTTAGATAAAATGTGTTTTAAGTTCCTAGCATACCTTCACTACAGGACCAGAAAGCTGCAATGACTGGGTACTTCTGGGTAATTTTTTATTATCATTTTTATTACCATTGAGTAATAGAAAGATTATGAAGATAGACTGTGCATTAGCAAAATTATCAGATTAGAGAAACAGAGACTCTTGCTGTTAAAGAGCTCAGATGCTCAGAATGGTTGCAGGAATAGCTTTTAATTTTCTCCATCTCTCTCAAGTCCAGCACAGATTTTTTTTTTGCCTGTTTCTGTAAGCTACCTCCTTATGTTTACACATGCAGAAAAACATAGTCTGATTCCATATGGTGAGTATAGGTCATTGTGTTTCATAAAACCCAAACAAATGTCACGTGAAAGACAAACTGGTGTCCTGTACCATCACTTTGTCTTCTTTCATTCGAGACTGTTGGAACAGGGACTGGACAGAGATAACTGCACGTGCAATCAAATAAAAGAATAAGAATATTAAATAGTTACTAGTTCCAGGTGGTTGAATGCAGTGTTTAAACAGCCAGACAGGAGTGAAGGAAATGTTTCTAACCAAGGACTAAAGGAAGACTTTAAACTTGAAGCACTGTCTTGGAGATATAATCCCCTCTGGGACTGCTTTGTAAAAATGAGATCAGACTATGTTATCTGGTTAGAGCAGGTTACTGTATTCTTCACCATCCTTTGTCCCCAGAGATATACAGCTGATTAGGAAAGAATATTCAGTTATCTGAAATTGTGCAAAAGCCATAACAACATCAACAGGTATATTTTCACCATGTGGAACAGCAGGTGCCACTAAGGAGGATGGTCCCTTATGCAACCAATTCACATCCACTGCAGGACAGTTCATTAGAATGGCTGGATTTATGTGCAGCTTAGAAGTTACTACATAAAGGATTCATTTTAAAAAAATACACTGTTTGCAAGTCCAGAAGTGCACACACATGGAGCAAAGTCCTCACTTGAGGAGTAAACAAACCTTTGCCTAGAATGCAGAGGCACCTGCAGGATGCTTCTCAGAAAACCTGGAAAGAAAGACTGCTGAAGATAAAAGCAGGTACCAGAGAGCCCACTTACAAGATGCTAGCAAGGGGCCCTCTGCTGTGAAGTTTGTGGTGTGTTTGGCCAAACAATAATGAAGAAAGCCACAGGAATCCCATACTGGAAACTGAAAGTTAAGCTGTTAAATATGAACATATGGAGCTAGGGGAGCTGTAGGAGTCCCAGGTTGTTGTGATGGTTTAGACAGTAGCACCTCTTGTTCCTCACAGGGAGGTTGTATCAACAAAAGGTGTCTTAGAATTGTATCCATTAATGGATAACTTAACTTAAAATGGACATCCACCATCAACTTAAACAGCAAAGGGAATGATGAGCACAGAGTGAATTGAAAAATCATAAAACGTGATTTATATTTTGGTCATGAGCACCATTGTGCTAATCCTACCAGGAGCTAAAAGACTGTCAACAACATATAGAGGTAAGATCTTAGAGAATGGCACCTGCAAAGCAAATTCATTCTCTCTCATGAAAGGTCTCACCTTCATTACCTGCATTAATAAACTCCAATCTAGCAAATTAATTCTAAAAATCAGAAATCTATTTGTGGGGTGGTTTTTTTTGTTTGTTTGTTTGGTCTGTTCTGTGTCTGTGCTTGACTGTAGGAAACCACACAGTCTTTCTGAATTTTGCTCAGAAAACAAGGGCCCAATGAATGAGAAATATCAGGGGAGTTACTGGTAGCTATCCCATGGAAGATCAAAGTGAAAACGTTAAGATTGTCTCATGTAGCCTCATTTCACTGGGAAATACAGAGAACTTCTTCTAATTCAATAGAAGCATTGAATCACAGAACAGCTGAGGTTAGAAGGAACCTCTGGAGATCATCTAGTCAAATCCTCCTGCACAGACCAGGGTCAACAAGTGATGCATGTCACTCAGGACTGTTTCTCTGTCAAGATGAGGATCACCACACCCTTCATGAACAACCTGTTCCAGTGTTCAATCACCTTTACAGTAAAAAAAAAAAAGATAAAAATTCTTATGTTTAAATGGATTTTCTTGTATTTCAGTTCAGGCCAATTGTCACTTGTCCTGTTATAATAATTAGGCAAAACTTAGCCAAAATGAAAGAAAGCAAAGTCGTTACCAAAACTTTATGTAAGTCAAATTGTTGAGTCTTTCTTGAAAGGAAGCATACTTCCTATCACATCTAGCATTAATTACTGTGAATTAAAAAAACTAATTGCACTGTCAGTGGCTAAAGAGACATAATTATGTTCATACTCACGTGCAGCAATGTATATATATATAAAATGACATAACTCAGTCTATTACTGTGAATTAAAAAAACTAATTGCACTGTCAGTGGCTAAAGAGACATAATTATGTTCATACTCACGTGCAGCAATGTATAGATATAATGACATACCTCAGTCTACAGGAAGAAGTAGCATAACAAAAAAAATGTTGATAATCTCAAGGGAATAATGCCTATCCAGCTATTTCCATGAAGACAGTGCTGCCAGATCCACCCCAAGGAAATCAGTTATCCAGTCACCAGACAGGAACCCAGCTGGAACCCAGTGGACACAGAACTATACATCTCGTGGCCAAGTGCTAACCCTACAGTCTGAATAATTATGATTCTGCTTTTCATCTGCACCACAGTGATGTGGACCAGCAAATAATTCCAGATGAAGCCAAGAAGTAGGATAAAGAAATAATGCAATAGCATCACCCTTCTTCATGCTGCTCTAGTTCAATAAAAGCTACACCATAACAGGAAGTGAAACCAAAGAAATTCTATTAAACCTACACATAGCATATATTTAGATGAACTTTCATTGGAGCCAACCTGATTTTTATTATAAGCTGATGGACTTGGGTAAATTAAAAAAATTACTGAAAAATATTAAAATACAGCCCATAGTTCAAAAAAAGAGAACCAAAAAAAAACCCCCAACTTTTAATCAGGGTAGCACAAAATTATTTTACTGGGGAGGTCACAGCTTGAATACTCTGTTCAGGTTTGGGCACCACAGTATAAGAGGGACATGGAGGTGCCAGAGAGGGTCCAGAGAAGGGCAACAAAGCTGGTGAGGGGTCTGGGAAACATGTCTTATGAGGAGCAGCTGAGAGAACTGGGATTGTTCAGCCTGGAGAAGAGGAGGCTGAGGGGAAACCTTACTGCTCTCTACAACTACCTGAAAGGAGGTTGTAATGTGGTGGGTGTTGTCTCTTCTCCCAGTTTACTAACAATAGGATGAGAGGAAATGGGCTCAAGGTGTGCCAGGGGAGGTTTTGGTTGGATATCAGGAAGAACTTATTCACTGAGAGAGTGGTTATGCACTGGAACAGACTGCCCAGGGAGGTGGTGGAGTCACCATCAATGGAGGTGTTCAAAAAATGTGTAGAGGTAGCACTATGGGGACGTGGTTTAATGGTCATGGTAGTGCTGGGTGATGGTTGGACTTGATGGTCTTAGAGGACTTTTCCAACCTTAATGATTCTATGATCTATGATCTACTTTCTTAGTTAAATTTTGCATTCCTTGTATTTGAGTTTGTTTTGGTGTATAGGTCTACTTTTATGATCTTGCCTTTTTGGTTGATTGATGCTGGGGTTTGAACCCAGAGCCCCTGAATTAAGGTTGCCATATGGGTGATCCCCACAGCCCTTCATCCAGAGGGGTGAGTTTGCCTTAGAGC
>NW_008594443.1:0-5763 GCF_000691845.1 Merops nubicus | reverse complement strand
CAGAGCTGCCTGGTTCAGGGCAGACCTCCTGACTCTCCTGGAGCTGGGCCCTGGGCTGTTTAGGCCTTTGTGAACGCGGGTGGATCGGGTGAGAGTCGCCATGTGGGCACCTTTCTCTGATGTGTTCAGCCTGCTGCTCTGGCTGTTTCCCATGCCAGCTGTGGGCACCCTCGGGTCTCTGTTTGTACCCCCTGTTGTGGGCCGAGTCACATCTTTTGTGGGATCATTGGGGGTGGTGTTGATTATGTCCCAGCTGATTGATCTGTTTGTACCCCCAGCGGTCATTCATGTCATGACTTTTCTGATTACAATACAGTCTGTGTGTTTGTTTCTCTTCCTGCTGGTGCTATCATTCTTGTTGGGCCTGGTCATTGGCAGAACAGGAACTAACCCAAAGGTTCGGGTAATGAAACCTAACAAAAACAGGACCTTTGATTTGTGCTACTAAGTATTTGCAATTGACACTAGGTCAACATTAAATGAGAAAAGAAACATAAAACACCATTCCAGTTCAATTGTGACTAGGATCCATGTGGTCCTTGATCTACATCTTAATGAAAAGAGAAAGTGATGGCTATAGCTGTCCATAAATTAGAAAGGAGTTGCTTCCTTGGCATTAGTGATGCACTCACAAACTTCTGGAGAAGTTACTTCAGTGACTACATGACTATGTATGTAGGTTGGACTTGATGATCTTAGAGGTCCTTTCCAACCATAGTGATTGTGATTCTGTTTATGTTATGTGCTTAGTATGAAAATGACCCCTATTTGACTGTCTAAGGAGCAGAGATTTTCAAAGCACTGACAAAAGCTTGAACTAAGACACCTAACAGTGCATATTGCTAAAGCTGGAAGCTTAAGGAAACATTTTAAAGCCAATGACAAACATGCATACATCATCTGAAAAGTGAAAAGATCAATAAGATTTTCAAAGTTTGCTCGAAATATCAGAGATTAAATTCTTAGTGACTGAGTAAATGGGTTAAGGAAAATTAGAGCAAAGTGCTAATTGCATCTTTAAAGTTCTGCTGGTTTTATTTTGTTCAATTAAAGCTTAACAGTTTGAACTTTTCATCACTACTGTGTAACACAACAGTAAAATCATATTGCATGACATCCACAAACAAGATTTGCAGGGAAGCTGAGGGACAATATCACATCGTGCTATAAATTAATGCAACAAATTAAAGGAAAAAAAAAAAAGAGACACAAACCAAAACAATCCCCCATATCTTAGTTTGCTTCTTCTCCTAAGCATTAAAGCAGAAACACTTAAAGGAAAGCCTTTATCACGGCAGGTTTGCCTGACCTCAGAGGATGGAGTGTAGTCCATACGGAAGAAGAACACCACAGCTAGTTGTCCATAGTCCATCAGAATGATTATAAATGAAGCCTGTGAGTGGTGGGTGCAGTACCAACATGTGTGTAAAAGTAGTCACAACAAACTAGCACTGATAATTTTATAAACTACTATTTTTAGAGGAGACGACAACAAAATGCCTTTAAAACTATGCCCTTGTTAAATCTATACGTCTTGGAAAATCCCGTCCGAGTTGCAAAGAAATCATTTCAGCTCCACAACTGAGCAAAATAGAATTCCTTTAAACAGCCAACCAATTATACCAAATCCCAAGCTATAAAAGTTCATAGTTTATAGGGGTGATAAGTGTATGTTTTGCTTCCAAAAACTTTAGATGTCTATATGGCAGAAAATTCCTTCTCTGTAAGCACTAAGAAGAGAATCTGCAGCAACATCTTGCATGTGCTGCAGGACTGTGCTCTTAGTGAGTGGAATGAAAATTTAAAAATATTCTTATAATGTAAATCTACCACCTTTTTTTTTTTCTTTTCAGTCAACTGTGCACATACATGACAAGAAGAGGTGAAAAAGTCCAGGTTTAAAACCCGATTAACTCAACATTAAGACTCTATCTTGACCATAGAAATAGGTTCAAAGTTATTGCCTTCTGTTGAATGTTTATACCTACACACACTCCTGCAAATTTCAGATGGAATTGAAGTATAATAGTTAGGAAGAAATTATGTTTACTCCCTTTTGATTTAATGAAGAGATTGTTCATGCTGGAAAGATCAGAACTCCACCTTGTGGTGATAATTTTAACTATCCATTGCAAATAAAAGGAAACACTGAGATGCAATCAGAGATGAGAAGAAATTCAGGTCCAAACTACGATGAATAAATTCTGCAGAGGCTGATTTGGGAAAGCTTGCAAATTCACTCACGACATGGGAGGCAAAGCAAAACCATAGAATATTTTCTTTATTTTGGAAAGAAATTTGCAGAACAATGTCCTGTTTAATATTCACTGGGCAGATAGATGGGCTTCTGTCACTGCTCCACTTTTCCTGTCAAGCCAAGCACATACCTGTATTTACAGAGACCACTCTATGGGTTCCTTTAGCTTTCTTCTAGCAACTAATGCTAAGCATTCTGCTGGACTTGAATTGTTTAAGGAAATCCAGACTGACCATCTCCCACCAGGGACTTCAATCAATAATAATAGTAGATAATCAACAACACAATTTCAACACTCAGTGTTCCCATATGAAAAGCAAATATGCTGCTAGTAAAATATCCATCCTCTTTTATTACCAAAACATTATGAAAGGAATGAAGGATCTAAGCCTCTGGAAATTATATCTAATGTAAAATAAAATTATCATAGAGGCAGGCTCATGCACAGAAGCTGAAAAATGCATATATAAAAATGTCTCAGGCACTGACATTTTCTTCCCATGGTTATGAAAAAAAAAAAAAAAAGATTAAAAAATGGATGCTTTGATTTATAATGTGATGATTTAACCCGCCTGGACATGTTCCTATGTGACCTGTTCTAGGTGGTCCTGCTCTGGCAGGGGGTTTAGACTAGATGATCTTCTGAGGTCCCTTCAAACCCTTAATATTCTGTGATTCTGTGATTCTGTCTTTATTTTTTCATTATACTATAAAATAGGGAGGCTTAAGGTTGATAACTTGGCCGAGCAAGTTAATATGCCAAATTCCTACAATTCTATAGAGGCTATGATTTATCTGTTTGTTTATTTTGGGGCAATCATAACAGATTGTGAGGATCTCTGTTTCCTTTCACTATACTGATCAGTTGTACTTGAATATCCTATGCTCCACTGCTGATGTATTTTTGCAGAAAGCATAAATTGAATTAGCTCACCTATTAAAAAATAAACCAAAATATTACAAATTTGGCCTCTAGTCCTGTTTTGCCAGTATCACCCCGCGGGAAGTCTTTTCCTGAAGAAAAGGCCATTATTTGAACCTCTTCAGTCACAGAAATGCTTGAGGTAAAAACCAATGAATCCAGCCAGCCAGGGATCTGCAGCTTTTCAAGGAGCAATCCTGCATTCCAGGTCAGACATGCCTTCATTACTGGAAGTAGCAGTGTGTTGCAAGAGATATGAATAGCTTTACATATCATCACATAGACACCAAAGGAGAAGACATCATTAACTATTCCTTTGTGTGCGTGTCGAAGCCTTCACACAACATCAGGAGTCTCCTGCAGCAGGGGGATACAGACAGCAAGGTAAAGACACTCTCCTTATCTTCTTATAGAAGACATTAGAAATAGAGTCTTCAAAAAGTCTTCCTGTGTTTACTATACATCAAATCATTGTCTCCTAACAGCTCACACTAAAAACAATATCTGCATGCAAGTGCTGTGCACCCCTGCTGTAGCTTTTATTTCAGAAGACCACCATGTAAAGCTGAATAAACAACAAGTAAACAACTATTTCATACCTGTCCCTGAGGTATACTCTTATGGAACCCCACGTGAATAGACTCCTTTAAATTAACCCATTACTATAAATAACTGTACAGAAAACATACAACCCACATATACACTGGCACAGATCTATCCTGACATGAAGCTATTAGCAAAAGCAATAAATAGCTTATTTACAAAGGTTGCATACAATTATAAACAAGTCGAAACAAGACAGAAAAAAACCTTACACCTGCAAAAGAAGAGTCAAATCTACAAAGCAGCTAGAAAGAAGAGTAAGCTTGGATTAGTTTTTTGCATGGCTGCCTCTTAACAAAATGTTGCTATCATTATTCTGTGGTGCACAAACAAAGCAACACGAATGAAGGCCTGCCAAACATCTGCACAAAACTACAGCAGGACTCTGCAAGATAATAAAGGTTTTAGTGCAAAAAACTAAATGCTTCTCTTCCTTTGGTTCCTTTAATGACCAATGCATCCCACCTAGGAGCAGCTGATACAACATTGAGCTTTGTGTGTGAATTATTGACACATAATGGGCATCAGGCAAAATGGGCAGGCACCAAAGCACATCACGCCAACACTTCTCCAAACCCCAAACGTGTAAATTTGCACTTTTATGTAAGTCAGTTACCAGGGTCATATGAGTTCTAGATCCCCTCTCTGTGCAGTCTCATCTTTTCCACAGCAAGAAGCCTCCCTCTCTCTGCTACCCTCAGATTCCTACTGCCAGCTCTGCCCACAGGTCTCCTGACAACAGCAGAGTAGTCGGAACTTTCCTTTGGGACTCACACATTTCTGTAGGTTCTTTGCTGAATTTCCACATTCAAAATTCACCAGACACCCATGTATCTTTTCTACATTTTATGCAGCATTCTCTCTAGTGGTAGTGAATAACAAGTAAAGCCCTATACTGGGTTATTACCTTCTTGGCTGTGATGGTGTTACATGGCCTGTAAATGTATTATTTTGTTTCAGTATTTCAAATAGCCACTCTTCAGGATGGTTTATGTGTCTGTGACAGTACTTACTTTTTATTACAATTTTTACAATACAATGAATTCTGGAGAGGGAATCCACTCTCAATAATTGAGGGCCAATTTCTAAGTGAGAAATTATTTTCTCAACAAACTTAGCCTACATGTCTTTATTCCAGCCAAATTCTTACATGATAACAATAGTTAGAGTTCATATATGTGGTTGCTTTCACTGGTGTAATTGGCTATGGGCTATCTGTAACTATAGACTTTCTTCAACCCATCTAGATTTTTTTGTTTGTTATTTTCAGTTTCTCAGGGATTCTACTCATCAGCTAAGGACCAAGGAGCTTGGCTGAGCAGTGTCTGGGTACCTTCTACTGCACAGACCTCAAGCATTGTTTCTTGAACAAAATAAATTCAGAAGTTCAAAAATGCAGATATGTAAGGAAAGGACCTTAATAAGGCTTGTGCAATATATTCCAGACAGTGTTCCTAGTGAAATACATGCTGCTATTGCTTTTACATTTTTAGAGGAACTATATGGCTTTCTGAATGATCTGAAGTTGCATTCTCTGCTGAAGTTCCTCAGTAGTATCCATGTTAGAATCTGTCAATTCTGTTGTGAACAAAAGTGAACCACAAAGGGTTCACCTATGTCAACACATAGGTGATTTGGACAAGGTTATTCACTGTCCTCCAGTAGTCAGGATAACTGTTCACACTGAAGAGTCTCTACAGACAATAAAGCATAGCAATACATTGGACTGCTATTCCTAAAGCAGCTTCATTCAAAAGCTTGAAACTTAGATGCTTTTCTGTTTAAGAGATGGCATCTGATAAGACCAACTTCTTCCTTGGGTACGATCTCATTTCCATGAAGCAGGAAGTGTTCCTGCTAATAGATGACAACTTTACAATGACTGATGCTCTACTGGTACTTATTTAGACTTAAAAGACAATCACAGGCACCAAACACAGGTTAACTATTTCAGAATTTTATATATATATATATATATACA
>NW_008594442.1:0-4974 GCF_000691845.1 Merops nubicus | reverse complement strand
ACAAGAGACTGCTCCACCAAAATGTGCAGGGGGACTGTCTGATTCAACACAGGAGCCTTTACTTTGAGGATAATTGCAGAACTGCTTTGGTTTGTGTTCCTATGTAAATCTGCCATATGGGTCTCAGCTACAATAATGAGAGAAAAGTTGAGTTTGATAATTCTTGGTGTTAGTAAGAGATTATGGTCTGGCAGCTGGCAAGTGTGAAGCAGAAAAAATCAATCTAGCATGCCCAGCTGCATTGTGGAAGTAGGGTGAGCCAAAACAGACCCTCTGCAGCCAGGGAAAGCTTGCTCAAGAATTGCCAGAAGTGCTCAGGTACAAAATGTCACCTAAGATTAACAAAAAGAAACAGGGAAATTAAAGAGGCCTTTTAAAAAGGTGGAAGCAGGTTGAGACACAAGAAGTGCAATAATAGCTCATGCAAACAAAGTGTGGGGAAATAAAATAATATTATCTTGGTAAGGAAATTATCTCTTTGTATGACTAGGGACAGTCACTGGAAATTCATTAGATTGTGGGGGAGAACACACTCCACAGCTTTACTGTGTGTCTTGCTTGACTTTATTCTAGCCCCAAAGGGACCACGATGTCTGTGTAGTCAATCCTGCACTACAGGACATTGAACACAGTAACCCTAGGTTCTCATCCTGTAAATAATTAGCCAAGCCCTGCATTCACTTAAATTGGGACACAGAACATGAAGAGGGGACAAAAAGCAATGTCCCACAAGCAGCAGCATCTTCATTGCTCACCAAGACATTCAGTAATAGAAAATGAAAGTTCTTGACCCATTGCCAACCCAACTGTTAATTTCTCATTAAAACAGAGAGTTTCTACCACATGTAGGACTTGGTGTGGAGCAAGTACCAATATCCATGCAAAAATGAGGTAGCTAGTTAGTATCAAAATGGTTTTGTTTTTTTTTTCTCACACATCCTACAAATCTGTAAAGGAATTCAGCCTAAATAATTTCTTCACCCAATCTTGTATGCTTCCTTATTTCTTAACTGTTAACTAGGATTCTGTGTTCTGTTCTATTTTTATAATAGGATAATAAAATAGTATACTGGAAAATATTTTGGCTTGTGACAGTTATTAGTATTACTTTAGAAAAAAAATCACTTTATTTAAATTTAATTTCAATTTTTCATTAAATGGTTGCTGCAACAGGAAGCAATGAAGTACTTCTCAAAAAGCTGCTATAATGATATTTCTGGTTACACTCAGTGAAGACCAATCTTCAAACTTCCATAGGAATTCCTCCACCCAAAAAAGCTTGATAAAAAAACCAAACCAAACCAAAAAAAACCCCAAACCCTACCTCTTGCTTACTGGAAGGAATCTGATCCTGAACTGGTATGAAGGCTCTACATTATTAGTCTGAGCTAATAAAGTGCAGGTGCTAATGTGTTTGTTTGTATTTCTATCCATTTATATTTGACCCATGCACATCACTGCTGGGATGCAACTGCACACACTCCACCTGAACATATTACTACTACTACTGTGTAAGAAATGGTGTCTCCCTAGAGATTAGGACCCTGTAGTAGCAGATATTTCCTGTATAAAGTCAGTTCATGGTTCCTGAATGGGCTGTATGGGCTTTCACAGCAATAACTTTAAAGAGCAGTGTGTGTGTACAGATATATGAATACAAACATGCTAATAAACATTCAAACAAACAGATATAGACAAAGGCATATCACACACATACACACAGATGACAAAAAGGATTAGGAAGATTAAAAAATTATCCCTCTTCACAGGTTTTTCTTTATCACAAATTGCCTGTTTTGATATTATTTTTAAAAGGCTCTGCTATATTCATGCATTTGAACTAACTCCTGCTGAGAGAAATGGATCCTCTTTTCTTTTCCTCATCTAAATCATTAGTGAAACATTATTTCTTTTAGTTTACATTGACTTTCTCAGAGTTATTAACCACAGCTGTTCACCTGTGATCCAAGATGTTATCTGTTTGCCCAAATGGAAAATGGAATTTTAAGCTATAGATATTTAAGGAAAGAATGTATTCTGGCCTCAGCAAGCACACAGACATGAAAAATGAGCCCTTGGCTGCACTGCAGATGCAGAGCCCAGGAACTCTGGTGTTGTGCACAACTCAAAGTTAGACAGAAAGTCATTCTCTCTCTTCATGGGTTGCCCTGAATGAAAAAAAGCTGCACCTCCTTCAAGATTTCAGTAAATTCCTGGTCCCTTAAAGGAACTGGTAATTTGGATTTGGTTGAAATAAAGAAAATTTTGACCCTGCTGCTCCTTTGGAAATGGTAAAGTTGACTTATTGCCCCCATTTAACACAAGGACTCCAGAATACCTGCTGCCCTAAAACGAATAGAGCATTCTTAAATGTATCTCATACTTATGCTGGTATATACATAACCCAAAACCTTAATGAGTAATACGCCTATAAAATGAAACAAATGTGACTTCTAACTTAACAGACATCTCACTAAATTGACAAAATGAGCTGAAAACTTTCTTTGATGAAATTACCAGTAATTACTCTATCTGCTGCTTTTTGTGGATGAGTTTCATATTATTGTAGAAGAATCCATTAAATTTACAAGAGGGAAGTGCTGGTTCATTAAACAACTAAGGAGGCAACAATACTGAGTTAGAGCTTCCCCCAAATCACATTTACGTGCCAGTTAAATTGATCTACACAAAATACTGCTGTCAAAACAAACCAACAATCATTATACAAAGGATAACAATGAACTAAAGGATACAACAATCTTCTAGAAGGTTGTTCCTTGTCCAGAAGTAACATTCTTCATCCCCTGAACATTGGCCTGGGAGGGATTTCTGCCTTTGCTTAGTTCCTATTGTGTTTCAATTGCTTTGCTTACAAATACATCTCTGACAGAAGAGAAAATTAGTCAGTACTGAAGATCCACTTTGTGGAATTTACAAATTGATTTTCCCTAATGTATCTCTGTTCATGCAACATAACACCGAGGAGAGAAAACCCATAGTCTGTAAATTTTTTAAAACACATATAAAGGAATTTCTTAAGTGAGCTTGCTCAATTAAGTCTCTGAGGACTAAGCTTTCTCATTATAGGAACTGTGTTGTTTTGTGTGAAGCATCCAGGTGTAGGCAGAAAGAAGGTAAAATCTGTTCTTTTGGCACACCTGAAATGCAAGTCTCTGGTGCCCTTACAGTGCTCTGACTTCACAGGTAGGCCACATTCTCTACTAATTCCTGGCTGGAGTGATTTAAGTGAGAGGGATGACATTACTCAATGGATTTTTTTCTACGTATTAGTTTCTGAAAACATTAATAGCCATTTCTCTCCAGGTTTGTTTCATTCCCCTCTACCTGCCATCAGAAAATGCCATGTTGAGGAATAGCTTGCTGAAATTCACTCAACCAGCTCTTTTCTGCTCCATTAGCCACTGGACTACAACAACAAGAAAAAAGAACAATTCCTTCACTTTGCTCTATGGCAGCATCCCACTGGGTTCTCTAGGGCTAGTCCCTCTCAAGTGCCACTCTGCACTACACATGAAGCAAACCACAACTTCCTGAGAAGTAAACACTCCTAGTGTTGCACCCCTAAACTGTGGGTTTCTCAACACAAAGGTTGAGAATAAACTTCTTCATAAACATGTTACAACACAGTCTCAGCAGTGGGATTTTAGTATAGGGACTACTTCTCCTACCCTCATTGCACTTTACACAGTTTGGTGACAAGAAGAATTTTTAGAGCCCATGTAATTTTACAGTATTGTTTACTCCCCAAAACTTTTGTTGCACTTGCTTCTAAAAAAAATAGAAAAGGTTATGCCTTTTTGTGATAGTGCAAAGCTCACAAGCACCTCGTGACTTCAGCCACTTTCACTGAAGATGCCAAACACCTGTAGTTGCTCTCCAAAACAGTGGGAGCTGAGAAAAGCACTTTGTCTTCTGTAAAAAATTTGCCTCTGCACAATGCAATAGCTGCTCCAGTAATGCCAAGTGACACTAAACCCCAAATGAATTAGGTGCTCATAGAATCTTCTCCATGCAGGTGGATCAGCAGGAGGCAAAGAAGCCCTCCAACAGTTCGTGTACTATTGATTCTCCCCATTAGTTACAGCTACTTACACATTTCAGCTTCCAGTTCTATAAATCATATTCAAGCCAACATGTAAATCTAAGTGTTTGTTTAAGCACCTTTCTACAAAGACGAAATTAAAAATTCTCCATTAAAAAAAATTACAAAGCCTCTAATCCTCACCACTAACCTAAGGTTAGTATAAAAGCTTAAATACATGCAGTAATTTTCTTAATCAGCCAGCACTTCAGAAAGGCAGATGCTTCTGTTTATGTTGGTCTATTATCAAGTCCTTTCGTGTCTGAATAATTCTTATGCCTAGCCTGAAACTTCATTAACATAAATTTCTTCTGTATTATTCTGCCTTCCATGACAGATAGTACAAGTATTTTTATTTGGTTGGTTAGCTTATCCTTCTTGGCCTTCAGAATCACAGTATTTTGTGCATTTCCTGTAGCTTTTATTCAACTGTAGTGGTCGAAAATTAGGAATAATTACACCACGTGGATGAAAATCAAAAGCTGTATAAGAACTAATTCTACAGTCTTGAAACTCCTGCAGGAAACCCATTGCTGCAACTGTTTTTTATTCAATGTGTGCTGTCTGTTATTCAGAGCTTTTTAGAGAGACCTATGCAAACAGAATGCAGACTAAGGAATCATGACTGGTTGAGGTTGGAAGTGACCTCTGTAGGTCATCTGGCCTAACACTCCACTCAAACTGGGGTCCTAAAGCCAGCTGCACAGGACCATCTTCAGATGGCTTTTGATTATTTTCAAGCATGGAAACTCCACCAGCTCACTGTGCAGCTTGTGAGGTTGCCAGAACACTGGCCCAGTGTTTCCTGATGTTCAGACAAAGCTCCAGTCTGTGCCCATTGCCTTTGGTGCTGCCACTGGGCACCACTGAAA
>NW_008594441.1:12169-12433 GCF_000691845.1 Merops nubicus | reverse complement strand
TGCATGCCCTGTGAGCATGGGTGCCATGCAGGCATGGGTGCCATGCAGGCATGGGTGCCATGCAGACATGGGTGCCATGCAGGCATGGGTGCCATGCGAGCCTGGAGCCCGCGGGGCCGCTGCTGGGCGGGTGCTTTGGGGTCTTCCCGGCCGGCCCTGTGCCTGGGAGGGTGCTTGGTGTGCATGGGCTGCTTCCCCCACGTCGTGTCTCGGGGTGCTGGGCTCTGCGGGGGGCAGGGGGGGACCCAACACCCAGGTTCTGCT
>NW_008594441.1:11742-12105 GCF_000691845.1 Merops nubicus | reverse complement strand
TGCATCCCTCCCCCCGGGGGTGTTTAACAAGCTCGAGGCTGGCCCGGCTCTGCTTCCTCCCTGCGCTGACCCCCCTAGAGCTGGTTGGTGGAGATTGTGGATGTGAATAACACACTAATGGTCCAAGTGCTCTGTGTGTGAGTGTCTGGGTGAAAGGGAAAGTGGGGAAGAAGGGGTGCTCAGGACACAAATGGGGAAACCCCTTAAACACAGTCCAGTGCCCTTGGGCACTTTCACCCACTTGCATCTGCACACAGTGACTGTGAAATCACAGAAGGGGTTGGGCTGGAAGGGACCTTCAGGATCATCCAGTCCCAACCCCTGCCATGGGCAGGGACACCTCCCACCCGAGCAGGTTGCTCC
>NW_008594441.1:9314-11469 GCF_000691845.1 Merops nubicus | reverse complement strand
CTCTGATCATCATCGTGGCCTCCTCTGGACCCACTCCACTAAGTCTGTGTCCTTGTGCTGGGGACTCCAGAGCTGGGTGCAGCCCTTCAGGTGGGCTCTCATGAGAGCAGAGCAGAGGAGGAGAATCCCCTCCCTCGACCTGCTGGTGAGGACACTCGCTGCTGGGTGCACTTGGTGTAAGCTTCCATTCAGAGCAGAGGCAATAATTCACTCCTGCCTGGTGCTGGGGCTGCCAGCTGTGGCCCCAGCGAGCTCTGGGTGGTGTTTCTGTGCCCAGCAGCATCGGTGGGTGCCCCTCTGGAGCCCAAGAGTGGGGACCCTGAGGGGGACCCTGCCCTGGGTGGCTCAGGGGCTCTGCTGGCTCCACCACGCTGCCTGCACACAAACACTGCCAGCTGAGTCAGAAATGGAGCAGCCTGTGTGTGGCTAAGCACACCTTGCACCACGCCTGGAGTCTTCAGGTGGAGCTTTAACTGCTGTGATTTCCTGGCAGCTTAAATTTGGCAGTTCTGAGAAGGAAAATTTGGTGTGCACGTGGCTGAAACGCCAAGAGGTTTGGGTGAGTGCTTGGAGGGTGAGGGCTCAGAAGCTGTGTTTCTGCTGATGCCCTTGACTGGCCTCACAGCTACCTCTGAACTGCCAAAATGACTGAAATGATTGGTCGTGGCCCTTTCAGCAGCACAATCAAACCAGTGCAGAATGTGCCCAGAGAGACTGCTGCTAGCTGGAGGTCACTTGGAGAATTTTCTGGTTTATTCATGAAATGGGAAGGGCAGAGGCAGAAAATGTTCATTTTCAGAACAGAATAAATATCTGGGGGCTTTCAGCAACCTGCTGGAGTGGGAGGTGTCCCTGCCCATGGCAGAGGGTTGGGACTGGATGATCCTGAAGGTCCCTTCCAGCCCATTCTGTGATTTAGGAGCTACCAACAATGTGAAGAACAGAGTTTGTGTGTTAGACACAGGTTTGTAAGGACAAACATTTATAAATATGTCAGCAGATCTGTTCAATTGGTTGGTTTTAATTGGGAAGTGGATGTTAGAAGGGAATAATTACTAGAACCCTGGTTTTGGTGGGAGCAGAACAACTGAAAACTGGATTTGTATCAGGAACAGCCACTTCATGGACACTTCTTACGTTGCCCCAACACAACAGGCTTGCAGTGGGGTTGTTGTGCACCACACTTCTGGCTGACACAGTAAGTGCTGTTGAGCCCCTGCTGTGGAAGGTGCTGCTCTGGTGACAGGGTGGGCACCTGCTGAGTGCTGGTGGGCCCGTGCTTGTGCCAGGCCTCTCTCCACAGCAGCATCTGCAGCTGAAGACATCCCCAGTGCTGGGGCTCAGCCTCTGTCAGGGCCCAGTCCTGCCTGGGGCTGTTGCTGGAGGTACCTCTGAGGGGGGTGGGTCCCTCCTGAGTTCTCCTCCAGCTGAACTCAGCGTTAGCCTCCCCTGCAGCGTGTGGTGTGGGCAAGGAAGAGTCACAACCATCACCCTGTGGTGTTTCCCAGCTGTCACTGGAGATGTCCCAGGTCTGGGCACGAGAGCTGGGCACCCACCCTGGCTCTGCCACCATCAGGGTGCTGCCCCTGTGCCAGCAGGAGCTGCTGCTCTTTGGGGAGTAAAGCCCAGGAGGTGTCAGAGGGTGTTGGTAACACCACAGGAGCCAGATCAACCCAGGGGAAGGTTGCTGGGGTTACCTTGGCATCTTCTAAAGGAGAAACTGGCTGCTCAGGGCTTGGATGGGTGGATGCTCCACTGGGGAAAGAACTGGCGGGATGGGCAGTGGTGGAGTCCCCACCCCTGGAGGGGTTCCCAAGCCCTGGAGATGTGGGGTGAGGGACACGGGGCAGTGGGGACCTGGCAGGGCTGGGTTTGACTCCACGACCTTAAAGGTCTCTTCCAACCAGAATGATTCTGGGATTTTATGCCCACATCAAACCCATTGTTTTTGAAGTTGAGGTGGGATTTGTGCACTGATTTTAACTTTTAAGATGTTTCCAGCGAGCTGTGTGAAAGATCAGGGCAGTGTCACATTTGTCCATCTTTCCCCAGGAGCCTGTAGAGGAAGGCAGGGACCTGGAGATGGGTAAACGTGAGAAAACAATAGAGCAGAAGTAGGGGAAAAGCTGCTAAACAATGGAACCTTTTCAGCAGG
>NW_008594441.1:8874-9237 GCF_000691845.1 Merops nubicus | reverse complement strand
CAGCAGGAGCAGTGGAGATGCCAGATGAGCAGAGCTTGTGTAAAGACAGGTCTTGCCAAGGCTTGGTTCCTTGGTGAGCTTCCAGAGCCTGGCTCTGCCCAGACTTCTGCAGGAGCCTTGGCCTGATGTCCCTGCTCTGCTCCCATCCTGAGCTGCAGGTCAGGTCCATGGCAGAGCTCTGCTCACCCCCCTGAGTTCGGGGATGACCCAGTGCCCCCAGAGCTGTGCCACATGTCATCAGAGACCTGGAAAAGTGTGAAATGGCTTCTGGTAACTTCCTAGAACCAGTGACTCCCCAGTTGAAAGAGACAGGAGCTGCTGGAGAGAGTCCAGCAGAGGCTGGGAAGCAGCTGAGAGGGTGGA
>NW_008594441.1:7495-8524 GCF_000691845.1 Merops nubicus | reverse complement strand
CGTCCCAGCCCCACCACGCTGGGGGTGTGTGGCAGGGGGGCTGGTGTAGAACAGGGCCGGGAGGAGGTCGGGTGTGTTGGTTGTACTGCCAGGTACAGCTGGGCCAGTGCAAAATCTGGCTGTGTGCAGGATTTGCACACAGAAATCCCCTCCAGGAGTGAAGGTGAGAAGAGAAGAGGGATGTACCCTGAGAATTACCCTGTAGCTCACGTAGCCTTGGTGGAGCTGGTGTGGGAGGGGATGGTCCCAGTTGTGTTGTTCACCTCTGCAGCAGCTGTGGCCCCGTTGAGGGTGCCCAGAAAAGCCATGGGAGTGACAGGGAGTGATGAGCCCAGAGCTGGGCTTGGTGGCACTGCTCAAGGAAGAGGTTGTCTGTGGGTGGGGATGTATTCAGGAGAAGCTCATATTCAGCAACAGGGGCTCTGGCTGGGACATCAGCCTAGACTGGCCACTTCTGAAGGTGGGCATGAGTTTTTGGGAGGCCCTGGTGTTCCTGGCTGCTCTGTGGCCTCGTGTGCCTCCCAGAAGACGTTCCCTCTGCAGAGGAGCTGCTGGCTCCGTGTCAGAGTGCCCAGATGAAGCGGGGTTTGGCCACGCAGGAACCAAAACAAGATGAGTGGGTGGTCCCTGGCCTGCCTGAGGCTCAGCTGCTGCCCCTGGGGTCTGCTGGAGCAGCAGCTGAGCCCTCTGCCTGGGCAGCTTGGCGAGCTCAGGGCTGGGCTGCAGCAGTCGCCCTCTTACCAACACCCCTTAGCCAACGACACTGGCAAGGACTCTGGAAGGACAGGGCTGGGCAGAGACACCACAGGGCTGCTCCTGACCCTCTGCCTGGAGGGATGGAGGTTTGGGGGTCATCTCTGCCTGTGGGGTGCAGCCCCCCCGGGGCTCTGCCCGTGCCAGCCGGGCTGTGCCCCAGCCCTGGGACATCCCGGTGCAGCCACTGAGCTCCCCAGGAGTCTGGGTGCTTCTCCAGGCCTGCTCCTCCCCTGGAGGGGCCTGCAGGATGCCCTGTCTGGGGTGCTGTGGGCT
>NW_008594441.1:3688-7412 GCF_000691845.1 Merops nubicus | reverse complement strand
GCCGTGGCAGCCTCAGCACTGCCCTGCTCTGTGGGAGCTGCTGTGGCTGGCTGGTGTCCCTGGAGGGGTCCCTGCCTGTGAGCTGGGCTGTGCTGGGGACACCAGACCTGGCTCAGGCCTTGAGAAAGGTGCTGGGAGAGCAGGCTGAGGGGAGAGCTGCTCACCACGCTCAGGGTGGGGAGGGTGCAGAGGCAGCAGCGACTCCCAGGGAGCCACGTGATGATCTTGGAGGTCCCTTCCAACCTAAATGATTCCATGATTCTAAGGTGAGGGGTGGTGCTCACAAGGTGCTCCTGGGGCTATTCCAGCTGGACACCAGAGGAGAAGTTTTCATGAGGATGATGAGTTGGAATCATCTCCCCAGGGAAGGGGTGGAGTCCCCACGTTGGACACTGCTAAGATTTAGCTGGGCAGGAGCTGGGCCAGCTTGTCTAGACTGGGCTTTGGCCAAGAAAGGTCAAACCAGCAGGTCCTTGAGGTCCCTTCCAGCCTGGGATTCTGGGATTCAGGCCGTTGGACATGAGTGGTTTGTGCTGAGCTGTTTTGCTGCTCTTGGGCAGCTCTTGGAGCAGCAGTGGCTGGAGGGTCCTGCCTGTCCTCACCTCCATTCCCCCTCCCCCTGGGGTCACTTCACTGCTTTGGCTGCCACTTGGGTGGATGTTCACAGCACACTTTGCCCCACACAGACAGCTGGTGTCTCCTGCTTGGGGGTTTCAGGCAATCAGTCCCAAATTCGGGTTGTTACTCAATTTGATGGTTCTGGCAGGGTGTTGGGAGGCGAAAACTTCTGGCTTAAATTCTGGGTGAGCTTTGTGCTCAGTATCAGTGTTGTGTTCTGAGCAGGGACACAGCAGAGTCCTGGGGGATCCAGCAGAGTGTGTGATCAGCCTGAGCCTCCAGCAGGAGCCACCTGCCTTGCTGTGCCCACCCCACATGATTTGGCTCCTGTCTGCAGCAGGATGGAGTTAAAAAACCAAACAAAGAAACCCCCACCAACACTGGTGCAGAGATGGATCTCCTGGCTCCATTCTCCTGGCTGGGATCTGAGGTCTCTTCTCTTTCCAGGAGAAATGGCTTCACTGATTTCCAGTCTGTCTCCCCTGACCCTCATTCCAATGGGACACGAGGGGTTTTTTTTGGGGGGGAGAAAACCCACAACATGACTTTAAATCTCTCTGCAGCCAGTCGTTAGCTCACAACAAACCTGCTCTGAGGTTCAGAGGAGCAACGCTGGGTGCCCAGAGGTCCAGGAGGGTGGGATTGTTGTGATGCTTGGCAGAGGAGCGTTGGAGAGCCTGAACCTGGGGGCTTTTTTTGTTTGCTTTTTTCCCCCTGGGGCCGGAGCGACGTGACTGGACTCACCAGTGCTTGTCGTGGCAGCTTCGACTCGCCTTCCCCCTGGGCCCAGCAGTGGGGTGTGGAACCCTCCTGCCTCTGCCTGAGTGGTGCTGAGGTGAGGGGCTGGAGCACCCAGGCCCGGGGGCTGACGCTGTGGTTCTGTTTGCAGCGGGACCTCCCCCCTGGCATGCCTGAATGCCATGCTGCACACCAACTCCCGGGGCGAGGAGGGCATCTTCTACAAGGTCCCTGGCCGCATGGGGGTCTACACCCTGAAGGTGAGTGCTGCCCGGGGGCTGGGGAGGGCTGGGGGGGTGCTGAGCAGGGGCTGTGCCCCCCCCCTCCCCTGCTGCCATCCCGGCCGGGTGCTGGCAGTGCAGCTGGGGGGGGCTGGGCTTCAGCCACGCTGCTGGTGGTAATTCATCTCCCAGAAATGAAAGGGTAATTAAGATTTTAATGAAGTTCTAGCCCCCTCAAAGGGTGATTTCAGTGCCAGTGCTCTCAGCTGGTGTCTAGAAATGGAAGTTCACCTTATGCTGAGTCTGTTAGCGTGGGCAGAGGGCATCTGTAGGGAGTTGCTGGGGAGCCTTGGTCTGTCCCCTTGCATATGGGAAACTAATCTTTATTTGAAAGCTCTGAGCCCAGTGAAGGCCCCAGGAGGAAGCTGGCTCACAGGGCTCTGGGGGTGCTGTCAGTCTGACTCCAAGGACTGTGCCACAACGTGGGGTTCCTCTCCCTCCACGTGGACCTGTTCAGTGTAGATCTCTGGATCCACTCTCCTCATCTCACTCATGCTTGGTAAAAACAACAGCTGCTGAGATTCCTTTCACCCTAAAGTATTCAGCACCTGGGAGCTTCTGTGCTTCACGAGTGCCAGCTAGATTAGTGATGGAATCAGCTAAGAATGATCCCCAAAACAGGTCACAGAATCCCAGGCTGGTTTGGGTGGGAAGGGACCTGTCAAGGTCACCCAGTCCAACCCCTGCAGGGAGCAGGGACATCTGCAGCTAGAGCAGGGTGCTCAGAGCTTGTTCCAACCTCCCCTGGGATGGTGCCAGGGATGGGGCAGCGACCACCTCTCTGGGCAGCCTGGGCCAGGGGCTCAGCACCCTCAACCTAAAAGATTTTCTTCCTTCTCTGTAGTCTACATCTCCCTGGTTTGTTTTCAAACCATCCCCCCTTGTCCTGTCCCAACAGGCCCTGCTCAAAAGTCTGTCCCCAGCTTTCTTGACAGACTCCTTGGAGTCCTGGCAGGCCACCAGAAGGTCTCCCTGGAGCCTTCTCTTCTCCAGGCTGTCCTCATTGTCATCACCAAAACTGTAGCTGGGTCAAATCCCCTTCTCACCATCTCTTCCCTCTGGCCTGTGAGCTGGAAGAGGAGATGATTCCTTGAGTACTCATAGGTCCCATGGCAACAAGGGTTGTCCTCTGGGAGCTTTGCACTGGTGCTGGTGTGCCAGCAGAGTAACACATCTCCAGAGCTTCCAAAGCTGGCCCTGAAGACATCAGACAGACTTCTTGCTCTGATCATCGTTGTGCCAAGCAGAGGTTGACCTGTTCTCAGTGTGCTTGAGTGAAAGCAGATCAACCACCAGTTTGAGAACACATTTAACAGCCTGCCCAGGGCAGTGGTGGAGTCCCCACCCCTGGAGGGGTTTCCAAGCCGTGGAGATGTGGGGTGAGGGACACGGGGCAGTGGGGACCTGGCAGGGCTGGGGGTGGTTGGACTGCAGGATCTGGGAGGTCTCCTCCAGCCAGAGTGATTCTGTGAGGCTGTGGTTCTAATTAGCACTAATTTCCAGTGCAGGCTGAAGTGAGAACCCGGCAGGATCATCACTAGAGGGCAGCCTGGGCTTAGGTGTGGACGGGGCAAAACCTTCTGCAGGTTCTCTCTGCTGGTTGTCACCCACCAGAAGTCCCAGGGGTGACCAGAGGGGTCCCCCCACCGTGGCCTCTGGCAGCACAGAGGTTCCACCCCACAGAGACATCTGCAGGGGCCCCAGGGGCTGCTGAGGACCTGGCTGGGAAAATAACATCCCCTGGAGCGTGGGACACGGAGCTGTCAGGGTGTCCTCCTGCCCTGGGGCTCAGGGGGGACTGGCTGGCCTCCTGCTCAGCTGGGGGGGTCATGGGGGGCAGCAGAGGTGAGGGCAGCCTGTGCCTGGGGGGCTGTGCCTGGAGGCTGGGCTGCTGGGGGCTGGCTGGAGGGTTCTGTGCAGGCTTGCAGGGGGCAAGGGGTGTGTGTGAGGCTGGTGGTCCTGGCACTGCCTGGTCACTGGGGACACCTTCCCAGGGGTCTGTCAGCAGGGTGGGTGGCTGAGGACAGGCTGAGGAGTTGGGGCTGTGCAGCCTGGAGCAGAGGAGGCTCTGGAGGGACCTCATAGGG
>NW_008594441.1:0-3455 GCF_000691845.1 Merops nubicus | reverse complement strand
GGCAGTGGGGTTGGACTGGATGACTTTGGAGGTGCCTTCCAGCCCAGAGGTGCTGTCACTGTGTGGCTCTGTGACTGTTGTGTCTGTCCCACCTGCAGAAGGACGTCCCAGAGGGGCTGAAGGAGCTCTCTGATGGCTCTGAGGAGAGCAGCGACGCCCAGTCCGACTCCCAGAGCTCGGAGAACAGCAGCAGCAGCAGCAGCAGCGACGGCTGCAGGAGCAAGGCCGGGAGGAAGAGCAGATGGAAGAGGAAAGGTAACTGTCCTGCTCAGGCTCCACGGCTGCAGAGGACTCAGGGCTTCCCCTCCAGCCCCTCTGCTGCCTTACTGAGACAGGCTGCAGGGTGCCCAGCCTGGGGTCTGTGCCCAGCCTGGGGTCTGTGCCCAGCCTGGGGTCTGCGTGGCGTGGGTGCTGCTGGGGTGCTGCAGGTGCTGAGGGAGTGCTGAGGGCCCCAAAGGGCAGCAGGTACCTGGGGCTTGGCGTAGCTAACCCAGCTCACAGCCCAGCACACCCTGCTTCCCACCCAGCAACAGGGGAGCTGTGTCTTCCAGGATATTCTGCCACCCACCTGCTGTCCCCAGGAGATTGCACCTTTTATTTCGGGGCTCCTTTGGTGCTTTGGGACACAGTGCAGAGTAGGGATGAGGAGGATCTCTGAGATTAAAGCCTGGTACATGAACTGGTGGGTCCCACAGGGTTTGGGCTTGAGCCACCACACTCCTTTCTGTCTTATTTAGGACTCCTTTCCCTCATAAACCAGCAATATTTAGGTATCTAGTCGTGTTGAGCATTAAATCATCTCCAATCACAGCTAATAAAGTGGTGGGTTTTGTTCCCCTGCTGTGTCTGGGTGGTTTTCAGTTACTCTTGAGATGGGTGGGTGGAAATTCCCATACAACTCAAAACAGTGTTCTGTGAGTGCACAGAGTGGTGCTGTCCTCTCTTATTTCACCTCCTAACAACTCCTAGCAAAGGTTTTGCTTATTTATTCCATCATATTTTGTCAGACTTTGCTTTTCGGATTGTTGATGAGCTTTGAGGTGAGGTTTTCAACATCCAGAGCCCAAGTGTGGGGAGGAGCAGCTGAGGGAGCTGGGGGTGCTGAGCCTGGAGCAAAGGAGGCTCAGGGGAGACCTTCTGGCTCTGCACAGCTCCTGACAGGAGCCTGGAGCCAGGGGGGGGTCGGGCTCTGCTCCCAAGGGACAACAGGACAAGAGGAAAGGGCCTCAAGTTGCCCCAGGGGAGGTTTCAGTTGTCCCTGAGGAACAATTTCTTGCCCTGGAGGGTTGCCCAGGGCTGTGCCAGGCTGCCCAGGGCAGTGGTGGCGTCCCCACCCCTGGAGGGGTTTCCAAGCCGTGGAGATGTGGGGTGAGGGACACGGGGCAGTGGGGACCTGGCAGGGCTGGGGTTGGTTGGACTCTGTGATCTTTAAGGTCTTTTCCAACCAAAACAGTTCTCTGAGTCTCTGGTTCTCATCTCTGGTAACTCTGGGAGCCTTTCCCTGAGCAGCAGCAGCTCTTTCAGAGTTGTTCTTCCCTCTGGCCAGTCTCCTCCCTTTTATCTTCCCCAGGGTGTAGCATCCTGAGGTCCTTTTGCAGTTCTTTGCCACCAGGTTTGATCTTTGGTCATGCAGCAGAACTTCTCCTGCCTGCTGGCTGTGTCTCAGCAGGGGCAGGTCTGTTCCTTGGACCCCCTGCCCTGGGGAACCTAAGCTAGTTCTACCTCCTGTGAAATTTAATCCATTATTAATCTGATTTAAAGATCTACAAGACTTTGTCTCGTCTCCTTTAGTCTGTTCCTACACCAGACAAGTTCATTTCTAACTCTTGAGTCCTGTTTGACACACGGGAACCTTCTCTAGCCATCTGTTACTCTTTATTTAAACCATGTCTTTGTCACTGGCACGTTTTACCCTGTTTAGAGGCTCTTTTTCCTTTCTTTCTATCATGTTTCTGTGTTTCAAGGTGGATCTGCTCTCTCTGAAGCTGAGCCCTGCTCTGACACAGCGTGTGGCATTTTTTAGAGTATGTTTATGAAAAAAAAAAACAACCACCAACAAACCCAAACCCCTAAACCCAAAACTATTGAGTTCATCTGGAAAGCAGCAGCTTCATACAAGAATAAAATCCTGTGGCCTGTGTCACACAAAAGAACATTCAAAGGCCTAAATATGTTGCCTGGTACTTTGCTCTTTAAAGGGTTTGGGTGTTTTAAGCAGTTTGGGTCAGAGTGCAGTTGGAAACACGTTTGCAATGGGACAGGAGGTGAGCAGTGTTTTGCTTTCCTGGGGTGCTGTAGGACAGTGCTGATCCTCTGGCCTGCTGAGACCTGTGCTCTGGGCTCTGCTGTGACCCTCAGATGTGTGGGGAGATCCAGGTCTTGCTCTGGGGCTGGGAGGGTGGAGATGCACACGTACATTTCTTTGTGTAGCTCCCAGGGGAGTGAGCTGCTCTGCTCTAAAATCCAGCCCCGTGGTTCCCTTCCCCTCTGGGTGGCTGCCTTGGCACTCAGGCCTGCAGGGCTTGGATCCTGGCTTGGGGTATTGGCTGAGTGTCACAAAGAAAAGGTCCAGTTCTGCTCTTAATGAGGCCACCTCTGGGGTACTGGGTCCAGTTCTGGCTCCCCAGTTCCAGAGGGACCAGGGGCTACTGGAGAGAGTCCAGCAGAGGCTGGGAAGCTGCTGAGGGGCTGGAGCATCTCTGTGCCAGGCCAGGCTGAGAGCCCTGGGGCTGCTGAGCTGGAGCAGAGAAGCCTCAGAGGGGATCTGAGCAGTGCTGAGCAAGAGCTAAAGGGCCCCGGGGGGCAAGAGGCTGGGGCCAGACTCTGCTCAGTGGTGCCAGGGACAGGACAAGGGGCAACGGGCACCAACTGGAACCCAGGAGGTGCCACCTGAGCAGGAGGAGAAACTTCTCTGCTGGGAGGGTGGCAGAGCCTGGCCCAGGCTGCCCAGAGAGGCTGTGGAGTCTCCTGCTCTGGAGAGATCCCAAACCCTCCTGGCTGTGCCCCTGGGCACCCTGCTGGGGGTGAGCTGCTGGAGCAGGATGAGCAGATCCCCAGAGATCCCTTCAGATCCCCACCATGCTGAGGTACTTCTGGTCCTCTCCTCCCTGATAAGCTCCTTCCTACAGCAGGGGAAGGAGCTGGAGTTGGGTGCTGTGGCCGTGTCATCCCCCTGCACAGGGACAGGTTCAGATTCCCCCAGGCTGGTGAGAGCACCCAGCACTCAGCACCCAGCACTCAGCACCCAGCTCGGTGCCTGCTGGTGCTGCTGTGCTGGGTGTTTGTGCTGGGAAGGGTCCAGCCCTGCCAGGGACTTTCCCAAGGGCTTCTGCTGAGTCAGCCACTTCTCAGGGGTTTGTTGTGCAGCTCTGACTTCCTTGCCCTGTTATTCTCCCTTTCCTCTTTCTCCTGTGGCTCTGTAGGCTGGAGGGCAGTGGGGCTGGAGGGCAGTGGGG